>NW_027641527.1:0-22500 GCF_949987615.1 Pollachius pollachius
TTTACTATGTCCCTTGCTTTCAGCTCCTATGTCTCTCTCTCGCTCTTTCTCTGACTTTGTCTCAGTCTCTCTTTCTCTATTCATTTCTCTTTTCATTATTCTGCTCCTCTCTCTCTCTCCCTCTCCCTCTCTCTCCCTCTCTTTGCCCTCATCTTTGTTTGTATTTCTGTGTGTGTGAATGTGTGTCTCTCTCTCTGTCGCTCCTCTCTCTCTTCCTCCTACTCTCTGCCACTCTCTCTCTTCCTCCCACTCTGTCTGCTGTCAATTGTCAGTGTGATTGTGCCTAATGGCTCTATGCCCTCCTCTGGCCTCGGTTCCCACACACAATCACAGGCAGGGATACACACACGGACACACACACACGTACACACAAATACAAATATGGATAAATGCAAATATGCATTTATACCACTTATACCCATGGGAATATGTGTATATACTTAATGTACACAAACACATGCACAGTTTACATTCTCCCAGTGTCGACGCGTATAGGTCTGTTTTCATTACTAGTTGTCTGATTAGATGTGGCCCGTTGAAAACAGTCCCCTCGGATGTAATTCAACAAAGTGCCCGTCTCATCTCAATCTAAATCCAATCTCTTTCATCATCATGGAGGCAGACTCCGTTCCCTGGTCTTAGTACGTGCCGTGCGGCGGCGAAGTTAGCGAGTGATGTCATTCTTTGAGTTACTCGTTTTAGCAACAGACAGTCCCCAGGAAGCGGAGGACTGACTCACACACAGGCACACACGCACACGCAACGCACTCACACACACTCACACACACAAGCACCAGTCTGGGAGGTGCGTCGTCCCGCGCTCCTCTCCCAGGAAGGTCATCTTCCAGTCAGCTCACATATTCGGCCGGCGTCCGGGAGCGCCTTGCTGAGGAGCTCCGTCCGCCCAAAGGGTGGTGGATGCAATTAAAGATGCCAGCGCTTTGAAGACCCCACACTTCCCTTCCGCCACACCATGACAGAGGCCACCCCAACGCACCCCGTCCCCCACTCCCGTGTGTCTGCGTCCCAACCACCCGACACACACACACACACACACACACACACACGCGCGCACACACACACCCATATCACCACCTCCCGGTGGCCACCATTGTTATCTCCACTCACTCAAACCCATTGTCTCGTTAATTGGATTTAAATTTTGCATTCATATGTTTGTTTACCTTTGGTACCGGCAGTGCTGTCGGTCCTGCCTCGTCATTGGTTTTCTACGGTTCCGCTATCGGGTTCTGAGTTATTATAATATATATTTTTTTTTATATGGGCCCTTTTGTCTATAATTGAGGTGACGGTGTCCCCTGAGCAAAGTAGTCGCCTCATTTGCAAGATAGCGGAGTGTTTGCACTGGGGGGGGGGGGGGTGGGGGTGTTTGCCGCGGGCTATTTCCTGCGGCGTTATCGGCCTATCGGAGGATGTTTTGAACTTGCCGGCTAAATAGGTTGTTTCACCTTGTTGCCGGGTCGCTGGGCAATCTGATGCCCCGGTCTTGATTTATTCACACCGACTTTCAGAGCTTCCTCAGTGGAAGCATTTGCATTTTTTTGTTCGTTTAAATGTTGAGTTGCAGCCCCCCCAACCCCTCCCATACTGCCTCTTCCTCCTCCTCTTATTCCTCCTCCTCCTCCTCCGTCCCCCTCACTCCCACCCCCCCCCGAGAGATCTCCATAAACAGACGGAAGTTCTTTGAGCGACTCTGGCAGAAAAGTGCTACTGGTAAATGGATGGGAATTCGGCTGTAATCTGTAAGAGTGGTGATGAATAAACACTCATTCATGGATTTAAACATGGACATCCACTATTGGCAGTCATTTGACAGGCCGTTCAAAGCAGTTATTAAAAACACAGCCAATCTGCGATCCCCACGCTGAAACCATTAATCATACTGAGCACATTAATTATACTCTCTCTCTCTCTCTCTCTCTCTCTCTCTCTCTTTCTCTCTCTCTCTCTCTCTCTCTCTCTCTCATTTGGCCGTTATCATGCTCTTCCTTATATACTCGCTCTCGCTCTCGCTCTCTCTTTCTCTCGCTCTCTCTCTCTTGGTCGTTATCTTACTCTTCCTTGCATGCTCTCTCTCTCGCTCTTTCTGGGCTTTTGATCATTCTCTTACCCCCCTCCTCCCTCTCTTTATCTTCTGTCTCTTTTTCTCTTTCTCTCTCTCTCTCTCTCTCTCTCTCTCTCTCTCTCTCTCTCTCTCTCTCTCTCTCTCTCTCTCTCTCTCTCTCCATCTTCTGCTTCCGAATAAAGGCAGCTACTGTTTTGCCTTAAGTACAACTAAATAAATACATTCTCCCAACTTAATTATGCATCCCAACAATTCTTGCAGAGTTGTATGCATTGCATTGTTTTAATTATTTTTCTGTGCTATTCTGCCGATGCGGATCAGCATCTGTGAAGTGGGGAAAGAGGAAAAAGTAATTAAAAACCACTGCAGTGTTGAGCCTGTCGATTATCTTAAAGGTATCCACACAGATTAACGCAAACAGAAGGTTTGCAAGCCAATGATACGAGGAAAGCTTAACTTGCCTTTTGGTATTTTGGATGATGTATTCATAATGAATTTTTGTAAGTGTGTGTGTGTGTGTGTGTGTGCGTGCATGCTTGCATTTGTGTGTGCGTGCGCAACTGCCTGCGTCGTGTGTCTTGGGGTAAGGGATCAAACACAGCATTTCCCTCAATCTGGCCAACCCCATTGGACTTATTAAATTACATCCACTTTGACTGCTTTAAATGGCAGAATGTAATTACAAATCGGCCTCCCTTATCTTGATGGTAGCTGGCCTACTTGGCTCATTAATGCCGCTACGAGGAACCCTTGGCATAAAATAAACCTACGTGGGGTTCATGACATCATCACTAAGCGCCGTCCTTCAGGGATCCCGCGGTGGAACTTTACAGGCGCGCTACCATCCCCTTTAACCCGACCTCCAGATGGGCTCCATTTAACACGGGCTAAACTGTTTTTTTATTACAGCCCGGGCTCTTATAGGGTTAGTGAGTGGAGGAGGCAAGGGAGGAGGAGGTGGGCAGCACAGGAAGCGCGCGTGTGTGTGCGTGTGTTTGTGCGTGTGTGTGTGTGTGTGTGTGTGTGTGTGGGTGTGGGTGTAGGTGTCAGTAGCAGAGAACAGGAAAATCGCAGCCTCTCCGCTCGTTATCGTATTTTAAAGGAGAGGAGCTCCTCCAGGAGTGCCTGTGTGTGTGTGTGTGTGTGTGTGTGTGTGTGTGTGCGTGTGTGCCCCCCAACCGTCCACTGTTAATACAGAGATGGTGGAAAGCTCATTAAGATTGATCATACCTTGTCCGCCTCCTCCATGCAGAAAGCCACACAGCCCCCCATTAATCACTGGCATTTGAAGATAAAGCTCGCGGCGCCAGTGGCGCGGGGACCGGGCGAACCTGACAGGTCGGCTGCCGCATGCATGATCACCAACGCCTTGCCTGGCTGGTGCTGATGGTGGTGCTGATGGTGGTGGTGGTGCATGCCTGCATCCAGGCAGGCTGAAACGCCAGAGAGGGAACCTCATATAGGGACTTTTTCTCGCTCACACTCGCCCTTGCGCTCTCTCTCTCTGTTTCTTTCCCTCTATTTTTCTCTCACTCTTAATCCCCAACTCCCGCCTTCCCGCTCAATTCTCAAACTCATCCGCCACCTCCCCCCCCCCCCCCCCCCCCCCAACCTATATTCTACTTCCCCCTCTCCTTCTCCTTCCCACCTGTCCTCTTCACTTTGGCTATCTGTCTGTTTTTCTCCCCCACTACATCCGCCGAAACGCACACGCACAAACACGTACACACAAACGCACACGCACACACACACAACAACACACACAGCCTCAATCTACACACCAGCTTCCATCTCTCTCTCTCTCTCTCCCTCTCCGTCTCTCCCTCCGGCTATTTTGTTGTCTTCTCACACGTACCACCCAAGTACCATTACCTTCACTATGATCTCCATCACAGCCTTCACCCCCGCCCACCTTTCCTCACACATCCTCCTGCCTTCTGCCTATTATTATCCACAGTCAGTCCTCTCTCTCTCTCTCTCTCTCTCTCTCTCTCTCTCACTGTCTGTGGCTCTCTCTCTCTCTCCTTCCATCTGTCCATCCACAGTGTCTCTTCCTGGCTGCACCTGTCACCTGTGATGTTGAGTGTCACCTGAGGTCATGTTGTATCCCACCCCTTCATGTATCCCTCTCTCACTCTCTCTCTCTCTCCTTCTCTCTTTCCGTCTCTCTCTCTCTCTCTCTCTCTCTCTCTCTCTGTCTCTCTCTCTCTCTGTCCCCCCCCGATCCAAGCCCTGGCACTGTAAGCCTTCTGTTGTATTGATGCTTCTGTCATCAAGTTCTATAGATTGCTTTGTGTGAAAAAATAAATGGCAGGGGAAAAATTCAGTACAACCAAATGACCCCCAGAAGAACCACATGGTGGGGAGTCGGGCAGTGGATGGGTTGGTGGGTCTTGCAGTTCAACTCGCTCATTTGTTTAAAATGGTTGGCCCCTATTTCGAAAGGCCGCATTTTCCACGTGTACTGGAAACGCTAAGCAAACAATTACATGCTCAGTCTAATTGGTTATAAAGTAGAACCCAGTTCTGTTTTCCTGTTAAGGTGTGAAACACAGCTCTTTTGTTTCACTATGGAACAAACACACACACACACACACAGACACACACACACACATACGTACACACAGACACGCGTACACACACGTGCACACACAGCAAGGGATAAATGTGACTTCTTTGGAGTTCTAAGGTTACCGAGCACAGACTACACCAGCTGTTTGAGCTGCTTGATGGATTACGCTTCACCATGGAGTTTAGAGATAACCAGAAATCCAATTTGAGAGTTCCAGCGGGCTGTGTTTACTTATGCGTGGAAAGTATAGTAAAGGATTTGTCCACCGATATCTCTGAGAGTTGTAGGTTGGCTCTCCCAGGGGATCAGTCCTTGTTTATGCACGTAAAGTTGTACCTGAGCCCGGGGTCACAGGATCATGGGGATTGAGATGAAGCCATCAGAGGAAGATCTCACTACTGCTTTTAGATTTCTTTCGCTTCTCTTTCGGTTTGATTCTCCTCATCTTTCATCTCGGCCCTACTGTCTTCTGCTTTGTAATCTATCCTTTGTTCCACATCCCAATTAACCTGAATATAAGGTGTGTGATCTTTTCCAACTTGAAGTCGGGCTGGTTTTGTGCAGTCGTTAAATCACCTAAAACCCAACTAACAACACTTAATCTCCTGCTGTCACAAACTCATTCCTCTGGTGCGGGATTAGCAAAAAAATGAAAATTAATTTGCTGCCAGCGTGAACTCGCCAACCTGTGAAGCCAACACTTTAATCTCCCTGTCTTACAATTCAGGGACCTGGAAAACACCAACAATAAATAATGTCATACTATATTAGGGGGCCGGTTTAGGAAAGCGCACATAATGTTCCATTTTATCACCACAGGAATAATTGAGTCCCTTGCTCTCTGCTTCTCGGCGTCCATCTTGAGGGCAGACAGGGAGGAGGTCCCAGACGCAGACGTAGATGCAGTCAGCACTGGACATGGATTCCCTGACGCCGTGATGGAGTGTGACACCTTCGGCTCCACCGAGCTGACGTGTCGCCTCATTGGGTATTCAGGAGAAGTCTTCGGCCATTTGCCAATCGGGAAACGTCCGCTGACCTCGGGTATTGCGAAGAAGCGCAAATTGACTCACGTGGCAAAGTGGTGTCAGAGTGAATGCAAGTTTACGCGTCAGACTCGACCGGAGTCGGGGAAAACGCGGCCGGTCGGTCGGCGCTTGTCTGACACCGCAGACAATTAATTGACAGGAATGAAAATGTGGATGCATTATGTTGCCTGTCAGCCAGAAAATGGCTGTAATGCATTATCTATGAACCTGAATGTAAATTCAGCCGGTGTTGCCAGGAAGCTTGCAAATACTGGGATGTTTCTCGCTAATGGGGCAGGCTAAATTAAAATTTGCAAAAGTGCTGGCCTGGGTCCCATACACGATATAGTCGCTGATACGTCAGTATCAGGCTGGATATTTTGGACTAACTTCAGCAGCGAATGTATCCTATTAGGAGTAATTACGGTTATCTCTGGGTGGTTTGGTAAACTTTTTTCCCCCCCCTCCAACTTGTTCCAACGAGTTTGATAATGCATGCAGGACACCTAATAAATACTAATGACATGAGCAGACATTAGCAGGAATAGGCTTCCTTCCCAGAATTCATTATCCAGCAAACCCAGGGAACCGGCTTTCCATGTGTCCATATATAATTATCTCGTGACTTAGACAAACGATAATGGCCTGAATTGCAATCAGCCTCTTCTTTTTGCAAGCGTCTGATGTGCCCTGCGAGTTTGACAGGTAGCTTTTAGCTTTAGCCGTTGGAGATAAGGTCAGCTACGTCCGTTATGTTCCTGTAGTTTACGTATTCTGACTGTGTTTTCCTCGAGCCTGCAGTGCAGAGCTGCTGGGCTGTTGGTTGTTCTGATCATGGTTTTTGATATACAGCCACTGTCATCATCGCACCTTTTTTCATGTATCTATGTATGTACGCAGTGGAGCGTATCGGTTATTTTTAGCTGTCTGAGAATTTCCAAACAGCAAAGGTCATGAATAAACGCAGGCCAAACAGACTGTACACAGTAATTCCAAGGAGGTGTCAGACTGATATCCCCTTTTCGAATCTAGCTAGTTTTTGCTTCCTTTTTTTTGGTATATAAATCGAATGCAATGTGGACAACAAGAATAGGGAACAGATAAGGACAGGTGATCGGCCTTACTTCACCTGGCAGCCATCTGGGCTCGAAACAGGAGCTGGGTTTGGGGAAACTGAGTGCGTAACAAAGCCAATGGGAGGCGGGTGTGACAGTGAGGCGGTGTGAAGATTAGTGGGGCTGCGCTTAATTGTATAGCATCCACTCTGTGGCCCTCAGCTCTATATCTCTATGAATGTCTGTCGGATCCCTCCCTCCCTCCCTCTCCAACTCTCTTATTTTAAAAGCGTATTCGTCACATGGATTCAGAACCATGTCTCACAGTCCGTCTGTCACACTGCTATTTAAGCTAGCCTATGATGATGATGATGATGATGATGATGATGATGATGGTGGTGGCGGTGATGATTATTGGTTGAGAAAATAGTACCTTGCAGCCTCCGAGAGGGACGTGCTAGCCTGTTAGCGGAGTGCTGGTCGTAAACGCGGGGGAGGTGCCAGTTGGCTTCAGAGGCATGCCCACGCTGTCGCACACAGGCTCAGGCATGGACCCGGTCATCCAGGGCACAGCTGACTGTGGGTTCCTCTACGCTTGGACCGACGGGGGTGGCGTTAGGTCATGGGTGGCAGGCTGTAGATTATAATGATTAGCTCATAAGAACACATTTACTGGAATCTTGCATCTAGATCGGGGATGGGGGGAAGGGACGTGTACGCATTAAAAACATTGGGTTTGCAACAAAAATCCGGAGTTCATTATGAATGCATTTTGTGCAAATAACACAGGCGAATGAAAGTGTTTTTTCTGAGGGAGAAAAAATATCCTCCACAAGATTGGATTTGTCATTCTTTGGTGTGAATATATTTACAAGTGAAAATGAAATTTGATTGAGCGTCGAATCCTTTTTTGAATTACTTTTCATTGTGACGTGAACCTTTTGAGCCCTTTATCCCTCGACGGCTACACCGACAGCGTGATTACAGTAGGACAGCTTCATTGAACGTTCAGGACCGAGCCAGCTTGGATACCGCATCGGCATGGACGGATCGTCATGCAGTGGGTATTTAGACAACTGTGATATGCATTGATGCTGAGTGCAATGGCAGTCTTTCTTGCTAGGTGCTTGTGTGAAGGTTAAAAGGATGATCTGAGGATGAAAAACGATCCGTTGCTGCCTACGATGCTGTTGTTGCTAATGCTGTGAACTTCGGTAGTTTAAATTGGCCTCTGATGTTTTGGTCTGTTCCTGTCCCAAGTGATCCAACTCATCTATAATTTATAATGTATGATTACAGTGGTGCACCGCGGCTTCTTGGGAGAGACAAGTGATTGATGCTGTGCAAACAATCCCAATATACAAACAAAGACGATATATTCCTTTCAATTATTTTAGTTTTCACTATTTGGGTTTGAATATGGGTTTGTATATGTTGCTTAACTTTTTCTAGATTAGCACAATACGCT
This sequence comes from Pollachius pollachius, assembly GCF_949987615.1. Taxonomy (NCBI): domain Eukaryota; kingdom Metazoa; phylum Chordata; class Actinopteri; order Gadiformes; family Gadidae; genus Pollachius; species Pollachius pollachius. The sequence continues at coordinate 8,210 of NW_027641527.1, forward strand.
AATTAAAAAGTAATGTGAGGATATATACGCACACCCACTCACGTCATGTTTTAGCATAATTCCTCTTAAGAGTAGTGTATATATTTTATGAATTCATGCCGATACTTTCCAAATCAACCACTCCTCAGATGCCAGTCCAACCAAAGAGGGAAAAGATCATTCTTTAGTAATGATAATGATGGCAGACAGGAAGTGAGCTGATTTCTCTGTGGCGCGGCACCACGTTTCGGGGCCTTCATGCTTCCTCGAGAGGGGTTGCAAAATTGAAACTTTTCTAATAAAAGTTTAGACAAAAGAAGTAGAAATGCATCAAAAGACTCCCCAGTTATGGGGATTTTAGAATTCTCTGGAAGCTCTCCTCATTAAGACATTCTTTGCCGACAGCAAAGTTGGTTCAACACATTCGCTGACACAGCAGGGGGGATCACCCTCACCCGTCAATCATGATTGACTCGTCAGCCTGCGTGTCAGGCTCTCCAGTCAATCTCAGAACTTGATGGAATTGTACGACTTGATCTAATTACCGCGATTAATAGCTCCTAATTGATTTACCTGATCAATCGGTGGTGTGGGCTAGAGGGCCGTGACAAAGACAACATGTATGGAACAGCAGGTGCAATGACTGGCTCTCTAGTAAGGATCTCTCTCTCGCTCTCTCTATCTCTCTTGCTCCCTCTATTTCTCTCTCTCTCGCTCTCTCTCGCACTCGCTCTCTCGCTCTCGCTCTCTTTTGCTTGGTCTTGCTCTCTTTCTCTCCTTCTCCCTCTCCAACTATATCAAGTATACAGTGTGTATATATATATATATATATAGGGAGAGGGGGGCGAGAGAGATTGGCCCTGTACACCTCATTATTTTCTGCTACCGGTCGAATCGGACTCATCTATTTGATATAGTGTTGTTCTGCATGTCCTCGCAGTGTACACGCTACATAGTTAGGGCTTGAATAATACCACAGGGGTCCGTAGAGGAGTATAAACCCAGCGCTGTTAAATATTTTAGGACACTACTTACCTGAGGATAAAGCCTTGGACATAAATACAACAATAAAGAGAGGCAGTGAAATGCAACAGTATCCAACCTGGGCTTTTTTTCACGAGGTTGTATGTAGTATTCTTGTGAATTATGAGGCTGAAAGAGGGACATCATTCAAACTAATGTATTTTTTTACTGCGCAAAATAAGAATATTAAGACAAGGAATTGCATCATTACTCTGTTTAATGCTTACAAGTGACGGAAATAAATAAATGTATTCTATTTTCCAAAATACCCGTTGGCATTCAGTATTTTTATGTTGATGAATGTCATGGTGACAGGTTTGGAGTTGGCGATATAATAATTAGATTTTTTCCCAGTGAAGTGGTGGATTAACAGTGGTTTTGAGTGCACAAAACTTGCAGAAAGACAAACTTCCCACCACTTCGGCAAAGTGGTTTAGCTGACAGTTTTTCAAAACCGTCATGTTTAGAATTGAGCTTTTCAGCAAGTCGTGGAGTGCAGCACAATGTTCAACTCATTTCCTGACTGATTTTTCCGCCAGGTGGTGTAACCGGGAAGGATGAGTGCTTTTTGTTCAATTGGTCCGCGCTTATCTCTACTTAAATCAGCAATTACGTGCCATTTCAAATATGCCTTCATATGCTCCTTTTCCAATCTAGTGCTCCTCAGCTTTTTTTATGATACTCCAGTGTACGTATAAAAAAAGAGAATTCTAGCAAAAGTCCCGCATGGATGAGTGGATAGTACGCTTTAGGGGGAAATGCACACAAGCACACACATACACACAGACACACACACACACACACACACACACAAACTCTCAAGCTCACATACACACATACACATACAAGCTCACACACACACACACACACACACATGCATATTCACACGCACACACACACACAGACACACATGCATATTCACACACACACACACACACACACACACACACACACACACACACACACACACACACACACACACACACACACACACACACACACACACACACACACACACACACACACACACGCACACACACACAAAAGCTCACTTGTACAAACACACACACACACACAGTCACAAGCTTACGTGTACATACACACAAACACCCACACACACACCCACACAGACAGCAGCCCCTCCAACACACACTGAACGTGAGGAGACACCGCATCGTGTCCTTGAGTAGCAGGGGGCCGGCGCTGCCTCCTGGGGGCTCTTGTTTGTTTGTGTTCCCGCTCTTTCGTCATGCCTGGATTTGCCTCCACTTTCCTTTAGCGCTACAGCAGATAGTTTATTGCTGTGTACATTACGCGGGCACGCGTGTGTGTTTGTGTATGTGTCGATGTGTGTGTGTTTGTGTGTGTGTGTATATAGGTGTGTGTCTATGTGTGTGTGTGTTTGTGTGGATATGCCTGTGTGCGTGTGTGTATATGTGTGTGTGCATTTGTGTGGATATGTGTGTGTGTGTGTGTGTGTGTGTGTGTGTGTGTGTGTGTGTGTGTGCGTTTTTGTGTCTGCGTGAATGTGAGCACGTGTGTATGTGTGTTGTTCCCAGACGTGAGGGAGCCAAGAGGAATCTGTGGATGGCTCAGGAGGGTTACAGTAAAAGACAGTGTCTCTGCAGCTCTCTGAGGTTCAGCTTGTGTCGTGGACTCTTGTGTGACGGTTGGACCTGGGAACAAAGGCCCAGGCGGCTTTACATTTCTGGGGAGGCGGGGGGGGAATGGGTGGTGGTCCCTCGGGGGCAGGGTTCATCCCTGTCCTCCTCAATCCCTTTTTCTCTATCTAAGCTTTAGCGTTAGTTTTTTGGTTCCTTTGCTCTGTCCAGGCATGTGACAGCATTGGTGGTGGAGGTGGTGGTGGTGGTGGTGGTTGTGGGGGTGTGGGAGGTGGAATGTCTCAGGATCCGGGAGAGGAGGGAAAAGTGTCCTAATCATGGACTATTCTCTAAGGGCACATGGTACCTCTCTCTCCTGCTCGTCTTCTCTCTCTCTGCCTCTCTGCCTCTCTGAGTCTCTCTCCCCCTCGCTCTCTCTCTTGCCCTTTTTCTCTCTCTGTCTGCCTCTCTTAGTCTTTTCCTCTCTCTCCCTCTTGCTCTCTCTTGTTTTCTCTCTCACTCTCACTCTCTCCCTCTCTGCCTCTCTCTCCCCCTGTCTCTCACTCTCCCGCTTTCTCTCTCTCTCTCTCTCTCTCTCTCTCTCTCTCGCTCTATCTCTCGCTCCTTCAAATACTCTGAAATGAAATCAGGACAGCCAGGGACTCGAGGGTTCTCGTGGAAGGATTTCTTGTTGCCTAGCAAAAAAAAAAAAAAGTCTGCCATGTTTGCGATGTGAACGTTGCAAACTCCTGAGAAAAAGGGGGGTATTTGCCATGGATTGATGGAGGTAGGTTAATAAGATCACAACGGTCTAATGCCGTGCTGAAAAGGGACACGAAATGTAGGTTAAGTAGTGCAAGGGCTTAGCTTGATACTTGGGCTATGATTTATTTTAGCCAGAGTAAATGCATAAAGCTAGGCTTCAGCCATCCAGTGATATACTAGCCAACGTCACATTGAGAAGAACTACTGCCAGCTAGTCTGCTGAACCAGGATAAAAGCACTTTGTTTTGTTTAAAGGGATATAGGAGGATGACACGTATGCTGTTGGTATATTGTTCAATGGCCTTTTTCTGAAGGGCTGCCAAGGAAAAATAGCATTGTGTTTGTTTCTTTAAATAATTCCAGGAAAAAAACAGGGATATTTGAATGGTGAGATATTAAACCATTAATCAAAAGAAAGAATAAGTGAACCTAACGTGAACACACATTTATGGCTAATCTGTTTGCCATCTTAAAAAGGTCTGTTCATTGGATGTTTGCTTTGGATGTCAAGTCTTTTATTCGTTATAATCCGTAATTCTCAATTAAATATACAAGATATTTTCTGCAAAGTTGAAAAGTTAACTTCATACAATCATATATAACATATACTATTGTATTAATAAATAATGAATTGTATACACACATTTAAACATTTGATTTTCTTATCAATAATGTGTGGCAACTTACCAAAAAACATATCAAAAGGATTTGTTAAATATTTTCCTAATTTCCCATCCATTTTTCACAGCATTTATTTCATTCCACACAGACTTTTATTAATATTTTATTCTATTACAAACCAACATATGATAACAAAATAATGCTTAAAAAATCTAATGAATCTTCAATAAAGAATTATTTCTTTATTAATGAAGGAAGCCTATATTTTATTATTGTTATATTTTATTATGTAAAAAATAAACCAAAGAAGCATAGAACATAAACATTATAAAATATATACCAGTAAACACACTTTAATATTCTTATAATACTATTTATATATTGACAACCATTGAAAAATACATCTATATATACAGTGTATGTATACATATATAAAAAAAAACATTTGTTTTATTTAATTAAACAATCATTTCAAATTTGTGAAATTACGATATTCTTAAGAGTCAGTACATATAGATAAAGATATACATGTATATATTTATCTACATATATTTCCTTAGATGTTCTTGATGTATTTAGATTAACTTAGATTAATTTAACTGCATGAAATATACAGTTAGCCATCAATATTGAATTATCCGTTAGCGTTTTCTTTAGTGAAACAATTTCATAAAAGTACAAGTTCTGCTTACTTCTTACTTCTTACTTCACTGAAGTAATTTATGTAGAGGAAAAAAATTACATTTCAATCTTTTGATTTTCTTTCTTATTTTTAATAGTTTAACAACGGATCAGGTTCCAGGATTTTTATATATATTATTAAATGTATTTATCTCATCGTCTTAGGTCTTAGGGGGTCCTTGATATTTGTTTTTTGCCGTTGGTATATTTGAAACAGCTATCACTAAAGTAGATTGCTTATTGCAATATATTTGTACTTTACTATTTTGTTCGTTGTATTAGTTCATACACAAAATGGCGGCTATTTTGGAAAATATGTAAATTACAACGAATCTCTAAAATGGCTTCATGTTCAGTAACCAATGTCTTTCCCCCGCATCCCCCACACAGCAGCCTATCACGGTTCAGAAACTGATGTTTACTCCTGAGTACAGCATATGGCACAGTTATATGCTGAAATGTGATAGGCCACTGGAAACGCATCCAGGGAAATCATTGGCTGCAGCAGCAAAGCTGTTCCATGGTAGTTTAGGGTTACTAGACTGAACAGCAGAATTGGCACATTTTGTATACCCTACTGTGTCTGTATTTCCACCAATCACAAAGAGCCAGCAGGGGTGTTGGTGGAATTTCAGTGAAACACTTGGAGCTAGTTAAATGTGTATCAACACAACATTCCTGGCAACGTCTCCTCCGATTTTAATACGCGCTTGTAGTTCACTCTGCACTCGTGGGAGCGTAAACATTTCATATTCTTAGACTTTCAACTTTATTGAGTCAGTTTCACCTTTTTAATGCAAATCCACTAGGTAAATGTGTCAGTCATCAACTGATTTACTTCCAACATATTGAGACGTTTTGGCTTGCATTTTTTTTTCTATTTTTAAACGCTGTGGTCTTTGGGATCAGGCCCCACCTCACCACGCTCCACGCCAAAAGGGTTGAATCGGGGCCGCCATGTGCGGTTTCACGCTGCCGGCACGGTGATGAGTTGTTCTCGGGATGCATGCTGATGCACCACCAGGACGCCATAATTAGCTTTTTCCCGTCGGCCAATCCGGTGTGTCCTCACAGCTCGGGAGGGGAGGCCATTGTTGGCTGACAACTTAAAGAGTTCCCATTCTCCCCCTTCTTTTCTCCCGTCCTCTCCTCGTCCCTCTTTATTCATAGTCTCCGGGTAAATGGGTGGCGTGCAGAGCGGCAGATTGGAGGTGAGAGCCATGTCGGTCGCTGGGGACTCCCGACTAATGCAAACTCCAGAGACTGTGTATTCACCATTCACACTGGGTGCCCACAAAGTAATCAGATAGCCTACCAACTGACAGCTAGCAGTGGAGTGGAATGCAAGCAGAGAGAGGGAGAGAGAGAGAAAGGGAGGGGGAGGGGAATGGAGGTGGGGATGTTTTGAAGGCAAAGGCTAATGCTAGCTGTTGTGATTGCTGTGTGGTTGTGTGTGTGTGTGTGTGTGTGTGTGTGACTTGTCTATGGCTTACTCAACTGAAGCAATGCTGCTTATGAAGCCGGAGCAAGTGTCTGTAGCGAAAACCTCGACGAAATAAAATCTTAGTTCGTCTTTTTCGTCTGTTTCTTTTTCATATTAAATAATGTACCCTTCGTTAGAATAACGTGTTATTCTCGCCCACCTTTTCTTCCTCGATACAATTGCTCTCAACGAGGATCACAAAAAGCTTTTAGCAAAGCTCTGCCGCTGAATTACACCTTATTTGTCATATGTCTTTTCAGTGTATAATTTCAGTGAGTGAATTAATTTAGCGCAGCACTATACCACGTGTTAGTCAGAAGAACAGAACAGGCTAAATAAGTGGATGTTCCAGCCAAATACAGGGGCGAGTGTCATTTGAGGTTAATTAAATCCCCGCTTTGAGCCTGGCACGAACACAGAACCCTTTCAGGATGATAACAGCTACCCTGGCTCTTATATATGTCTACTGCCATCATTAGTGTGATTAGTTCCTATATATAATTAGATATACATTTATATATCCTGTATGCGTTTATATTATCCCTATAATAGGTGTTCGCTGTACACCCCCTACTTGCTTTTCTCTTTATAGGCCCAGAATATCCACAGTTTATAGCCAGAACAATTCATTGCCATTGTTTGACACATTTTCACTTACTCGTGATTGGGTTTCGTAACTTTAATTTTGTATTTTATTTTATTTACTAACAGAGGGTTGTTTTGTGTGGAACATTTACAGAGCCTTCCAGCCAATGTTCCTCTTTAAATAAAGAATAAAAAAAAAAACGTTCAGCTCAAGCTAAGCTTACACTAGCGTCAGATGGTGTACAGTAAATGAGCAATTAGCGAAAACATTGCAGTTTGGTTGTTCACTGTGACCGGTCACCTGGGACAACACAGGCTGAGAAACAAATGCTCCAAAACAATACAGTATAGGGCTATCTGTCAACAATATCGCACGCCATTGTAAACAGTATACACTTCAACGTACCCTAGCCTCAAACTGCTCTTCTGTGGCTCAAAAACAAATACAGTTTGTGTAGTTTTGATTCTGCTCAAATAGATATACAGTATATATATATATATATATATATATATATATTGAGATATATATGGTATTGTTCATTCCTAAGCTAGGTTTATTTGTTGAACAAATATCCAATACTGGTAATTGAGATATGGTATTATTGTTCATTCCTGAGCTAGGTTTATAGGTTTACCAAATACCGTTTGTGCAATTTTGGTTCCACTGAAATAGATAAACAGTATATATATCTCGATCTTTCTATATATGTCAAGATATATATGGTATTAGGTTCACTCCTAAGCTAGGTTCATTGGTGAAACAAATACCAAATACCATTTGTGCAGTTTGGGTTCCACTAAAATAGATAAATAGTATTCATATCTCGATCTTTCTAGATGTATCTCGATATATATGGTATTATTGTTCACTCCCAAACTAGGTTTATTGGTTAAACAAATACCAAATACTGTTTGTGCAGTTTTGGTTCCACTGAAATAGATAAACAGTATATATATTGATCTTTCTAGATATATCAAGATATATATTGTATTATTGTTCACTCCTAAACTAGGTTTATTGGTTAAACAAATACCAAATACCGTTTGTGCAGTTTTGGTTCTGCTCTAATAGATAAACAGTATTCATATCTCGATATATATCTAGATATATGTCAATAAATATGGTATTATTGTTCATTCATCAGCTAGGTGTGTTGTTGGAGGATAAATGAGATCAGGTTTCGGGGCGTGTGTTCCCATGGAGTGGCGTTAGAAGGTCAAACAGTGCCCTTGATGGTGCTGCTGTGAGCAGCCGGAGGATTTGATGGTCGTATGAATAATGCATGGACAGGATCTCCGCTCGTCTTTTCTCTTTCTTCTTCATTAATCATACTCTGTTGTCTTTGAGCCGTCGTAGAGTAAGCCCATTGTCGCCAAGTAATCCCGGCTTTCCGAATTATTTGTCGAGCTAAGGACGTTTTACTTTATGGCGGCGCGCTTACGACGCCGCCCTTTCAATGTTTAACTTATGTGAGCTAATTTGTCAAATTTTTTGTGTTTTTGTCTTTTAATTAATGTGACCTCAAATGTGAATTTTCCTGTGCTCAAGTGTTGTTGAATGCCTGCTTAACACTGTGTTTTTCCTTCTTTAACATCTGTATTTATGAACATTGATGATACTTAAGACTGCATTTATTATCCGCACAACTACTGTTGTGCGCTGTTGTTTTCCAATTTCCTCTTTTTTGTTGCCTTGGTGATAATGTATGTATGAAAGAGAGAGGATTCTAAAATGGCGCCTGGCATTGTCTGTTTCTTTTTCTTGTTCTACAGAGATGTTGAAGGAGTTGAACCAACAGCGCAGAACGAAAGAGTTTACAGACCTGAAAATTATTGTTGAAGGCAAAGAATTTGAAGTCCACCAAAATGTTCTAGCTTCCTGCAGCTTGTATTTCAAGGATCTGGTGAAAAGGTTTGCCTTCGCTTCCCCACTCACCAGCTGTTGCTCCAGTCTGTTCTCTTTGTAGGGCGCATTTGTGTCGCTTTTTTTCCCTTCCCCTCTCTCTCTTGCAGGTGTGTGAAGACTTTGGTTCCTAGCACAGGGCCAGCAGCCAGTCCTTCCTCTTCCCGCTTAAATGAATGTATCTCAAACTGGAAAAAAAATCTAAACAAAACACAAAAAAGGTCAACCTTTTGTCATTACCTTTCCCCCCCCCCACCCCCACCCTTCCCCCTCATGTTGAGAAGATTAACCACATTTCCATTTTGATGAACAGTGAAAAAGTTCCATGACTGGGGATCTTTTAAAACTCACCAAAGGGCCAAAACTAAATAATGAGACATTATAGTCTTCGTTAGTCTAAACAAAGACATTTTGGTATTTTCTCAGGTTCATCTATTATAAAAGCAAATGTACGTTTTATATGCTAATAATTCTAGTTCAGAACTCAGATGAAGTATAGATGAACTCCAGAGTCATAAATAGTAAGTAAGCAAAGACATAAAACGTTCGCACTAAAAAGAAGAAATACAAACAAATACAAAAAGTTAGATTGCATCCAAGAGGGTGTCCCAGGAATTAACTTTACATGTTATTATGCCTCCTCTGATGTGGCTGCTCCTCTAAATCCCTCATCCATAATCCTTCATAGACCATGCTTTTTTCTTGTGAGACACATTTGTTGTGTGCGTGTACTTCTGTGTGTACATGTGTGTGAACCAATGACCGTGTGTCTGCATGTGATTGGCAGTGTTAGTAACACACACACACACACACACACACACACACACACAGAACACACACCCACACACACACTCACACACCCACACAGAAGCCAGTAAAGAAAACGTATGTTCACTGTATTTCCTGCAATATTATAATTTTTTATACCTTCCCTTTGGCGGGACAAAAAAAGGGTAAAATTCCAATATTCCCTAATGTCCTCATTCTCCCCTCAGATCTCTGCAGGTGCTTTCCTCATGACTGAGAGCCCCCCTGGACACAATGATTTCTCCTCTTCTTTTCTTTGTTTCTAAATATATGTTTGCGGAGATGAAGAGGTAGGTGGGTGGGGGGGGGAGGGGGGGCGCAAGGGGAGAGATAGAGAGTCAGTCGGGAAAAATAACACTCAGAATTTAAGGCCTTTAGGGGGATTTGTGTTTCAGAGGGGGAGAGAGGCGGGGGGAGGGATGGTGATAAAAAGGAAGAGAGTGAGGGAGAGGTAAAAAGAGAGGTTCCGCTCTCGTCTGTAACATGCCGCATGGCTGCAGAAAGACTCACAAATGTAGTCGCACGCACACTCAAAAACAACAAAAGTGCGAGAGGATCCTGTTTGTTTGACCTTGGCGATGGAACAAGAGCGACCGTTGCCGTGGACTGTGAGCCCTGTGTTGGCCAAGCTGTCGTTGTCTCTTATCCAAGCCTTCACGAGCTGGATAAATAATGCATACACACAGGGCCCTCTAAATGACACTTGGCGTCATAGGAGGAGTTTGAAACTTCATCCTTTGCCTTCTGTTGGCTACAAACCACTTTTCCCTGTCCTTTCTTGTTCAATTTAAATGTTTATGCATTGAAAAGTGACACTTTAAATTCACAGTAAATTCAAGAAATGTATTTCCTCCTCATTTCATAGTCTAAGGAAATCTAATAAATTAATTTGAAATGCTATATGTAAACATTTCACTGCACTGTTTAACATAACGAGGCCATGGTCAATGATCTTTAACCGGTATTAACACAGTGCCGTTTCTCGCTGTTAGCTTTTATAAGGTACCTTCGTTTTATAGATATCCCTACACGTGCTGCAGAAACAGAGAGCAGGAGAGTTAAGATACCTTATTTTCATAGACATGTGATTACAAGTCACACAGGAACAGAGAGCAGAGAGTTATAATAAGAAGTGTCCTCGCATAAACAAAAAAGCTAATATATTTTACTAATATTGTTTTGAATGGAAGTCACACAGAAAACTAAAATAACTTACTTTATAGATGTGTGCCCAAAAGTCACATAGAAACAGACAGCAATGTTAAAATATTGTCACCTTATAGTCGTGTCCTCAAACGTAACATAGAAACAGAGAGCAGGAGTGTTAAAATAATCTTCATTTTATAGACAGGTCCCCAAAAGTCACATAGAAACAGAGAGCAACAGTGTTCAAATTAATTTAATAGCGTCCCCACAAGTCACCAAGAGAACAAGAGTGTAAAGATATCCTTGTTTGATTTACATTTTCACCACAAGTCACACAGGAACACAGACACCAGGAGTGTTAGAATGTCCTCGTTTGATAGACGTGTCCCCACAAGTCACACAAGAGCACAGACACCAGGAGTGTTAGAATGTCGTCGTTTGATAGACATGTCCCCACAAGTCACACAAGAGCACAGACACCAGGAGTGTTAGAATGTCGTCGTTTGATAGACGTGTCCCCACAAGTCACACAAGAGCACAGACACCAGGAGTGTTAGAATGTCCTCGTTTGACAGACTTGTCCCCATAAGTCACACAGGAACACAGACACAAGGAGTGTTAGGATGTCCTTGTTTTATTGTCGTGTCCCCACAAGTCACAAAGGACCACAGACACCAGGAGTGTTAGGATGTCCTTTTTTTATCCGTCCACACAAGTCACACAGGAACTGAGGAGGAGAGGTAAAATATCCTCCTTTTATAGACGTGCCACACAGAAACAGAAAGCAGGAGTTAGAAAATGTCCACCTTTTATAGACGTGTCCCAAAAAGTCACATTGGAATGGGGATCGGGAGGGGGAAAATATCAATTTTATAGACATGTCCCCACAAGTCACACAGAAACAGAGCAGGAGTGTTAAAATCACCCTCATTTTGTAGGCGGGACCCCACAAGTCACACAGAAACAGAGAGCAGGAGTGTTAAAATCAACCTCTTTCTATTGAAAGGTCCCCACAAGTCACCCAGAAACAGAGAGCAGGAGTGTTAAAAGCAACCTCTTTCTATTGAAAGGTCCCCACAAGTCACACAGAAACAGAGAGCAGGCGTGTTAAAATCACCCTCATTTTATAGACGGGACCCCACAAGTCACAAAGACACAGAGAGCAGGAGTGTTAAAAGCAACCTCTTTCTATTGAAAGGTCCCCACAAGTCACACAGAAACAGAGAGCAGGTGTGTTAAAATCACCCTCATTTTATAGACGGGACCCCACAAGTCACAAAGACACAGAGAGCAGGAGTGTTAAAAGCAACCTCTTTCTATTGAAAGGTCCCCACAAGTCACACAGAAACAGAGAGCAGGTGTGTTAAAATCACCCTCATTTTATAGACGGGACCCCACAAGTCACAAAGACACAGAGAGCAGGAGTGTTAAAATCACCCTCATTTAATAGACGTGTCCCCAGGTGTCACACAGAAACACAGGGAGCACTAACAAAATCCCTAAAAAGTGAAGGATGAGAAAGTGGACAGAAGTAGAGGTGATTTAGTGAGTGGAGGAGCAGAATACAAAGGCTAGGTCAGGGTCACCTGAGAGCCAGGAGGGACAAGAGCGGGTAAGGCAGGCGGGGGGGGGAGAGAGAGGCCATTCTGGCTTCGCCTCGAGGTGCTCTGTATGGGGGGCAGGTGGAGTGGAGGTCTGAGTTTTTTGTTTGGCGATGAGAGGAGTTTGGGAACTGCCTCTTTGCTGAGTTATGGTCTGCTCAGGAAACTCTGGCAGTACAGCAGGAATTATACCGATGCCACACACACACACACACACACACACACACTAGTGCACCCCCCTATACAATCGCTAAGCCTTTTCGAGGTAGAAGGAGAGAGAGAGAGAGAGAGAGAGAGAGGTGGGAGTGAGGCAGTGAGACAGAAGAGAGAGAGAGGAAGAGTTGGTGCAGAGAGAGAGACAGGTTGGAGCGAGACAGATCCAGAGATGGAGAGAAAGATTGTGTCCATATATATTCCTTCCCCACCTAAGCCCTTTCCCTTCAGGAGCTGTTCACTCGCTGTCAACCGCTCGTAAAATACCATCCGTGTGTGTGTTTCCGTGTCTGTGTGTCTGTGGGTTTGTTTGTATGTGTGTGTGTGTGTGTGTGTGAGTGAAACATGGTCATAATTCTTGGTATGTTGTCTCAGCAGGCTGCCATCTCTCAGGGTAAAAGCGGGGATTTAATATCAGAGGGCCGATGGACTACATCTCGCAGCACACACGCGCACATACTGACACACACACACACTGACACACACACACATAACGTGACGGGATGACTCACTTAAGAAATTAGAGGATTACAATCGCGCAGGTCGGCGGGAGCTCGTTTTAACGTTGTAACAATGGGATATTTTATGATTCAATTACCGCAGCTCACCAGCTACTTTCTGTGTCTGCGTTCCAACCAGGGGTGCATTTCACACATAAGTCAATAAAATTGCCGCGTAATTCTGAGGATGGATTCGTATTTTTTTTGTGTGTTTTCATATTGATTCGTAACAAAGTGGGACAAACCAGTCGGGACACAAAAGTATTTGTGTGAAAAAAACAGAATACCTCCAACGGCAATATTTGACGATCACTCATCTTCCCTTTGTGTCTTTGTCATGCTCTCTCTCTCTCTCTCTCTCTCTCTCTCTCTCTCTCTCTCCGTCTCTCTGTTTTTACGGCATCCAAACAGTCCATTGTTCACTTAACATATCCCCCGTTAGCTTAACTTACCCCTTTTATAGACTGAATTCATCCTTTCATCTTGTCCTACCAATGAAATGGCTCCGTGCATACAGGGCGATACAAAACATAAAAATACCATATAACAGCTCCTAAAATGCTTGTTTTTCAAAGGAAAGCTTGGCCTACGCCAACCATCGCCCTTCCCAAGTTATTATTATGGATCCGCCTTTATTGTGAAGTCCTGAGTGATAAAATTCAACTCAGGATTTCACAATTAAAGCGCTCCCCTAAAAAACATGTTATTCACGGCCGCTGCTCCTTAGAGTCACAGTGGTGCTGAAAGCCTAGTCTAAAAAGTAGACCAGAAACACACACAGACACACACACACACACACACACAGATACAAAGACACACACATAAACTTTATATTCCAGATCGCCTTTACCAGTTGTTTTTCTCTCCTTTTTTGTGGCTCCGTCACTCTTCCCTCCGCCCCCTCGTTCAACGTATGTCCGTTTATAAGAGACTTGAGAGTGTTTGGCCCGGAGACAGCTGGAGCGTTGCTTTAAAGCCCCTCCATGACGCCAGAACAGGCGAGTGGATCCACTCATTGCACAGTTCTTCACTGTTCACAGCCCAGCTAGCTCTACACACACACAAACACAGAGACACACACACACCGACACAGAGACACACACAAACAGATACACACACACACACACACACACACCGATACACATGGGTGCTTAAGGATGCCACGGTGAAAAACAAAATGCACTTCAGCCTTTAAGTCGAAAATGTCACGCCAACAAAATTGTAGCCGAAAGGAAAATAAGGAAAAAGTTTTTAAGGAAAAGTTGTAAGAAAACGTACATAATATAAATATATTTTTAAACAAATATTTCCAATTTCGTGCCGTCATCTTTGCTACCGCTAGCACCGTGTTTACCGTTTGTTTTCTTACCGTACAAAATCCGA
>NW_027641527.1:27500-69799 GCF_949987615.1 Pollachius pollachius
CCTTTCTCCGTGAGAGTCATGACATTTCAACGGCTCTGGAAAGCAAAAGGAAAAGAAAAAAAAATAACGGTGTCCTTGAGCAGAGAGAAATTGATACCGTGTCAGATATTATTGAAGTTTATAACAAATACACTGAGGAGAAATGCCAAACATCTCCTCGACCTACTTGCGGCGGCGCGCTCTTGTGCAGGAAACTTTTGATTGAGGAAAAATACAATCCCAGACTTGAAACTTCTCTCCCTCGCCTCTCACGTACACATCTCGGAGTTGTCGTTGTCTTCCCTATATAAAGATGAATGGCTGGCTGGAAATGTCTTCAGCAGAATAATTGTCATTGTGTAAAGCACAATTCTCAACCTCTACCACAATGGCAACCCAAACGTATATATTTTAATTCTCATGCACATACCATGGTGGATTTCAAAATGTGTTTTGTACTACCACCTGTCTGTAGCTAATTAAAAATAATTAGCCATTTTTGCTGCTAATAAGCAGCTTAACATATAACTCCATTTTAAGGCATTGACATTTAAGACTGGTAATTGCAAAACATTGATGTGTCCTCGTCTGCGTGCATCCTAACCATGAGAAAACAACAAACAACCCGAAAATTGTGCTAGCAACGACTAAAACATAACAAATCATAACTTCCACATGGCCTTTACGTTGCCAGTCACTCCCCAGGGCCTGACAAGACATTCTTTTTCTGCTGTCCCCTATGTTAAGTACCCGTTTTATTGGGATTCTTAGTAGCCCAGGTGAACTCTGGGTAACCTTCTCCAGGTGATGTCAGTTCACAAAGTTATAGTCTCAACCGACTGTAGGTTCCGCTACTTGGCCCCTGATTGGCTATTGTTTACCTCGCCCCCCCTTGTGCGTGCGTGTGAGTGTTTGTGTGTCTGTTTAGTTGGTCTTCTGCGTCTGCTGTTTAGCACGCGGGGCGCTAAAGCATCTGAAAACGAATAATGTGGAAACACCTCCTCGAATGCCTTCAGTTCTGTAACATTCCGTGACAAGCATCTCTCTAAACGTCAGTGGGCTGAAACGCTTTATTTTATTTTTTTGCACACAACAAAAATACTAGTTGTTGTTTCTACTGGCCTGGCCGTCAGGTAATTTCGAACACTCGCGGGTGTGTGTGTGTGTGTGTGTGTGTGCGTGAGAGAGAGATCTGTGATCTGACAGGACTTCTTTAAAGAGGCTCGGGCTAATCCCAGGTCCAGCTCCCCGCCCGCCCCCAGCTACCTGGCGCGTGGGCTCTGAGCGATCGATTCCCACTGTTGTTTGTCCCTGGAGCAGTTTTGAGTTATTATACTCCCCCACTCTCCCTCCCCCCCACCCCCCCTACCCGCTTCGTCCCAGGCAGATACACACCCTGATAGACCTCAGGCCTACATTCTCTCCCCCCCCCGGCCTCCCTCTCTCTCGCTCTCTCTTTCTCTCTCTCTCTCTCCGTCTCTCTCGCTCTCTCTCTCTCTCTCTAGCTCCTTCTCTCTCTCTCCCTCTCTCTCTCTCTCTCTCCCTCTCTCTCTCTCTCTCTCTCTCTCTCTCTCTCTCCATCTCTCTCTCTCTCTCTCTCTCCCTCTCTCTCTCTCTCTCTCTCTGTCTCTCTCGTTCCCCACCGCCCCTTCCTATCTGCGCCTGGCGTTCCTCTGAATTCAAGATGTTTTATGTGAGAGTCTGTGAAATGCACTTTTCTTCCCCCCGTTGTTTTTATAAAATCAATCTGTGTTTCTTCCTCTGTTCTGCTCCTCTCAATTTTCCTTTCTCTCTATCGGTCCTTCCCTTCTCCGAATTCCTTCTCTCCTTTCATCTTTCGTTCCGTCCTTCCTTTTGTCCTTTCTTCTCTCTTTCCTTCTTCGCTCCCACCCTTCCTTTATCTGTTCTTAATTGGTTTCCTTCCTTCCTTCCTCCCTTTCCTCCCTCCATCCCTTCCCTTCCTCCCTCCCTCTCTCCCTCTCTCCCTCCCTCCCCCCTCCCTTCCCCCCCTCCATTCCCTCCCATCCCTCCCTCCTATCCCCATCCTTCCTTCCCTCCCTCCCTCCCTCCGTCCCTTCCCTTCCCTTCCTCCCTCCCTCCCTCCCTCTCTCCCTCTCTCCCTCCCTCCCTCTCTCCCTCCCTCCCTCCCTCCCTCTCTCCCTCCCTCCCTCCATTCCTCCCTCCTTCCCTCCCTCCATCTCTCCCTTCCCTTCCTTTCTCCCCTTCCTCCCTCCCTCCATTCCTCCCTACCTCCCTCCCTTCCTCCCCTCTCCATTCCATCCCTCCTTGCCTCCCTCCTCCCTCCCTCCCTTCCTCCCTCCCTCCATCCCTCCTCTCTCCCTCCATTCCTCCCCTCTCCCTTTCCTCCCTCCCTCCTCCCACCCATCCCCCCTCCTTCCTTCCCTCCCTCCATCCATTCCTCCCCTCTCCATTCCCTCCCTCCCTCTCTCCATTCCTCCCCTCTCCCTTCCCTTCCCTCCCTTCCCTCCCTCCCTCCCTCCCTCCCTCCATCCCCCCCTCCCAACCTCCCTCCCTCTTTCCCTCTTTCCCTCCCTCCATTCCTTCCTTCCCTCCTCCAGAGAAACAGCTGACGGCGGCTAACTGTCTGGGCGTGCTGGCGATGGCAGAGGCCATGCGGTGCACGGAGCTCCACAACATGGCTAAGGCCTTCGCTCTGCAGAACTTCCCAGAGGTGGGTACCGCCGCTCGGGGATGAGGACGGGGGAAGAAGAAGAAGCCTCATCAGCTGTTTCACCTAACATACAATCTTTTTCCAATCGATCAGATGCTTGAAGAGTCCCGGAGGCGGGCCAGAAAGAGTCTGGCCCCACTACACTACAACGAACACACGCATTGTTTTTGTGTGTGTGTGTGTGTGTGTGTGTGTGTGTGTGTGTGTGTGTGTGTGTGTGTGTGTGTGTGTGTGTGATGAGGTGTGTGTTTGGTTGATTTTGTGTGTGTGTGTGTGTGTTTATGTGTGTGTGGGTGTGTGTGTGATGAGGTGTGTGTGTGCGTGTGTTTGGTTGATTTTGTGTGTGTGTGTGTGAGGACAGGATTGTCTTGTGTAGTTTGGTATTGGAGGAAGACGTGCAGTCTCACAATAACATTGAGCAGATTGATGTGGACGCGTTATTGGAAAGTACAAAAGAGTTATTGCAGAAACATTGTCGCTCTGAGATGCATATATTTATTTTTAGATTAAACAATCATGTCTCAACACAAGATTATGGATTTGAAATTCTGACATTTTAGCTAACATTCAAACAGCGACGTTTTGTAAATATCTTTCCTCGGATGAACGATTCCCAATGAGTCATCTCAACGGAGCAGTTCCTAGCTCCGCTTGGTTTTTTTTCTGCCGCGCTTCCATGACAAACTGTGAGTGGCAACCCGATCCCCGAAAAAATGAACTTTATTCTGACCCTCTGGGGCGTGGCTCTGTTGGACCAATCACAGGTGGGCGGCCAGGAGGAGATCCTGGGCGTGTGCAAGGACGACCTGGTGTCCTACCTGTCCAACGACAGCCTCAACACCAAGGCGGAGGAACTGGTCTACCAGACAGTCATCAAGTGGATCAAACGGGACCCTGGCACCAGAGTCCAGGTACGAACCACGAGTCTGTCTGAAACTTACCGGATCCCTGATCCCGTGGCAGCGTTCTGGGAAAAGGCCGCCGTGCGCGCCCACACGCCAGCCGCCGTACGCACACACACGCACACAGTGTGCGCGTATGTGAGTTAACAAACCTATGAGCCGGGATGGGCCTCTTCCAGTGGGTGGTCCTCACTGGAGCACAAGGCTTAGTTTAGCCTTTATTTATCCAGGCAGAGAACACGTTGAGAATGGAGGTCTAGGGTGACCTTGCCCCTTTACCGACCTGGTGAACAAAACACGCAGGCGATCTGCGATCCCACTTCGCCACACAAGAGAAACACATTCCACATGCTACTTTTGTCTCCAGAGCCCCCGTGAATTGGGAGTCCTCGCAGTTATGCAGTTCTTTAATGTTTCAAAACGGAAAGGGAGTGTAATGGGTTTGGAAACTTTATTGAGCGCACATACCTTTATCATTCTTAGGTCTGTTCAAGATGGCGGAAGCTGTTTTGTACCGAGAGAAGGTCTCTGCTTATAGCACGTCCCTCCTGTATTTTCCTCACAGCAGACGCCATGCACAAACAAGCAGAAACGCTCTATTTGATCAACACTGCGCTTCAGCACAGCGGCGAGCAACGAGCCCATAGGCAATTCATCGCCGTTGTGATGTGAACACCTAATTCATCCTCTTATGCTACCAGCGTCTGCTAAACAACAAAGTATTACTCAGTTGTTTTGTACAGAGGACGGATACGAGATAAAACACCACGGTAGTCGTCCGATGGGATTGGCCTTAGCGCGTCTTTTATCTCGTCGACCTCACGGCATGCCATGGTGTGGTGACAAGGCACCCGGGCTGGGGCAGGGCGTGCGAACGCACAGCGTGCAGAACGCCGTGTTGACACTTTTTTAAAAAGGAAATGTTGGTTCCTCGGTCTTATTACATCGATGAGAAGACTCCGAAGGGGAATTACCGGATCGCACGGAACACCGGCAAATCAGACCCTCCAGACAAAAGCGCAGACGCAAACACACACACAAGCGCGCGCACACACACACACACTCAAAAAACGATTTAATTTCCACATAAAGGGTGGAATGTGGGGAAAACGACTGCCCTTAAGTTCAGAGAGAGAAACTAGCCAGTTTAACTTTGTGTGCAGTATCCACTGGGGGAATCAGCAAAGGCAACAAAAACGCACCGAAAAAAAAAAAAAACTGAACTCTGGGGCTCAAAGCACCATCGAGCACTCCGGGAGTGTCACGGGTAACAGCCGCGTGGTGACTTCTCCATCTCTCTCCAGGCAGACCCACAGTCCTCAGCGGCAGCCTCACACAGCCGTCGCGTGCGGCGCTCCCAGGGGTGTGTTGCCCTCTCAAGGTGGGCTATTCTTAGTAGGGGCTTCATCTGTTTGGGAGACACTGTGCTACATTGATGAAGCTTAGAAGAGAGTCAGGGAGAGAGTCAAAACGGAAGCTGTAGGCGTAGCGTGGATCCTCTGGAGCATCAGAGGGGTTTGTTTTTTGGGGAGATAAAGTCGAGTTTGGCGGCGCAAAAAGGGTCAGGTTTCGGATGACGGCGCGTCGGTCGGATTCACACAGCCTGACCGACGATCAAAAGCGGAATCGATGAAAACATCACATATTCATAACATATTCACGAGATTAAAGTAGTAATCTTGCCACCACATATAAAGCTATAACTGCATATACATTCACCTTGAAGGAATACGTGAGTAAAGTAAATATCATTCCTTCAATCTCTGTAATGGTTGCCCATTCACAAAAATGATATGTTTCTCTGTCTTATATCACGCGGCGCCTTGTATCAGATTTGGGTGTCAACCTGACTGGCACCCACTCCTGTGCGGCTCGACAAGTCAATATTATATGTTTAGTATTTTTCTATTTCCTGTTGTTTCTCGATTGACGCACGACACCATAAGAACACGGCAGAACGCCCTGTCACTCATCGGTCTGGCAGCCAGCTGGGGAGAGGGGCGGGGCATGGAGGGGAATCAAATATTGGATACAGTGGGATGGAACGCAGGCAGATGTACAGCAGTCATCTGCAGAAGGTGGGGGGAGGGGCTCCATCACATCTCCATCACGTAAGAGAAAGTGATAGACAGCAAGCGCTGAACGATGGCAATTTGTTTGCAGATCTCACCTTCCTCTGTAATTTCGTAGCGCCGCTGTCATCTTCGTCTTTCCTTTGCCGTCCGCATCTCGGGCGCTTGGTGGCGCGTGATCATGGGGAGGTTATCGTGCGTTTAAAATGGGATATTAATCGAAGGGCGAGAACTCACTGGAGCTTTGACATGGTTGCCTGTTCCGAAAAATCGCTTAAGTCGCTATTGTAGAAGCTTCGGTTTGCAGGATTTCCTTTCTCTAGTTTGTTTTTTTCTTTTTCTCTGGAGAAATACACTGAGCCCCTGAAACAGAGCGTCCCGGCATCAAACGGTGTCCACCGGCCATCGCATTCAGAGCCCTCCTGCAACAATCTCACACTCTAATGGAGAGGTGGAGAGGTGAGGCTGTCTGGTGAGGGAGAGGCAAATAAATAAATAAATACAAGACAGACATTTTAGCCGCCCGTCTGACTCTGTACATCCCACACACAAACAAGACTCCTCGAATATATTTATACGGAAAGGTATGATATATTTATTCCTGTGTGCCTGACTGTATCTATCTATCTATCTATCTATCTATCTATCTATCTATCTATCTATCTATCTATCTATCTATCTATATTTATATATATATTTCTTATGAAATACGTGGTTTCATTCACCGTGACGGTTCGTTAAAATTGGTTGCATATCAATGGCGTCATATGCCCTTTTCCCCTCAACATCCGGGAAAAAACGCAAATGCAGTTATCCAGTAGAGACAGTTTTGGTTAAGCTTCTGTTTCCATATCGATCTAGCTTACTATGATGGTCTACTTTGACTAAGTGGCTCATGCCACCCATCAAGCTAATGCAGTTTCCCACACATTGACGTAACTTGTGCGAGTCGAGTTTCCTATACATTGACAAGTTTATGAATTATATGACAATATGACATTGATTTGCTCTCGCTCTCTCACCAACACATTGACCACGGACTGTCTGGGAATAGCCCCTTCTCTCCGTGCACACTCAGAATCAAAACATGATGAAAGCAGATTAGAGTTGACCGGGTTGACTAGTATCAACCTGTCTCCTCCTTGAGTATCGAGGTTTCCCTGAGACACCGCACCCTAACTACTCCTGAAGAGCTGGCTGTTGCCTTGCATGGTTGACTCAGCCGTCGGTGTGTGAATGTGTACATGAATGGTTATAAGTCGCTCAAAAGCTAAATGCTCTAAATGTAAATGTAAATCACGTGCGGGATGAAGTATTGATGTTGGCTTTCCCCGTCAGAGACGACAGCTGTCCGAATTCATGAATAGAATCAATGCAGAGTTCACGAATCACTGTGGGGGAAGCCAAGAAATCTCCTATCTAATGCTCCGTCTAAATTCCCAACGAATACTCTGCTCTGCTATTTTTGGGTGTAAAAAAAAAAGTGTCATCGTTTCCACCAATGTACCCATATGGAAAGTCAGTCTAATCTGTATTATATACAGACCTTTGGCGTTAAACCGGGAATAGAGCTCCATCGGCAACGCAGTTCTTTACCTGAATGTTACTGTAAGCTAGCAGGATACACTTTTGCTGGGACTGTTTTGAAACTGAGACGTCTCCAGTTTTAATTGTAGGCTTTTGTTTAGGGAAGGGGTTTATTTCGCCTATTGTGTAGAAATATTGACCAAAAGTGGCTCTGTAGAGAAGAATGCTGCTGCCCGACCGTCCCCCGGGGTTGAAGGTATCGCCAGCGGCACAGATTGCAGAATATAACTTTAAAATGGCAAACAAAAGGAGAGCTGGAGATTGAGGAAAGCATATATAAAGGAATCGTCAGAAGTTGGGATCGGGTGAATAGTACATAGACGAAGAGAGAGAAAGAGAGAGAGAGAGAGAGAGAGAGAGAGGACGAGAGAGAGAACGAGAGAGAGAGAACGAGAGAGTATTACTTCGGGGAGAGAAGGTAAAAAAATAAAATGGAATAGAAATTCCCAGTGGGATACATGACCCTAATGGTTGGAGTTTACACGCTTGGACCGCTGCCAGCTGACTTTCCCGCCTTTTCTTGTCCCTCCTGGCGTTTAAAGGAACTGAGCAGCAGTACCCGCGTCTCTCTCTCTGACACTTTTTTAATGACTCGTCACGGCAATGGAAAGTTCCAGCAACGCTGACACACTTTCAGGAGGGCAGGCATGGCTGAGTAAGTTTGTGTATGTATACATCTGCGCTGTGTGGGTGTGTGGGTGTGTGTGTATGTGTGCATTTGGCAGTCTGTGTGTGTGTTTGTGTGATTACGTCTCTCTGTGTGTATGTGTGTGTGTGTGTGTACAAGCATTGTGCAACTCTGCACATATAAGCACATCAATGCCTGCGCCAGCTCTTGGCTGCATTAATTGTGTGCACTTTACAGGCTTGGCTATTGCCCGTGTGCGACACGCTCTTTCGTATGTAATACGTACAATTAGCACACGCGTAAACATACGCACACCAATAGATGTAATCGCTGCAGTGAAAAGAGCACCCAGGCAAATGATATACAATTTTCTGTGTGTGTGTGGCGCTGTCAGCAGCATCTGATTGTGCCGGAACATGAGAGCATTATGCGTAGAGTGAGGGGGTTTCAACACTAATAATAGGTTGTTATAAGACACAAAAGATACAGCTTCTTTGTAGTTTGTTCCATCTTTTTTTCTGTAAATCCCTATTTTAGATTTGCCATCTTGTGTGTGTGTGTGTGTGTGTGTGCGTGCATGTGTGTGCACGTGTGTCCTTGTGCCTGTCTGTGTAAGTATAGCTGCGTAGGTGTGTGCCGGTGTGCCGGTGTCTGTGAATGTGTCTTTGCCTAGGTGTGTGCGTGCATGTGTCTGTGCGTGTTCCTAGGTGCAGTGCACGCTTGCGTGCATGTCTGTATGTGTGTGTGTGTGTGTGTGTGTGTGTGTGTGTGTGTGTGTGTGTGTGTGTGTGCACGAATGTCTGTGTGTATGTGCTTTTCAACCCCCATCAAAAAATATTATCCGTGCATCAGAAAAGAACAGCCAGAAAAATAGGGAGATATTTTGCATTCAAAACAAGCTGGCGAGCATCATGTTTACTTCCCCCAGACTCCTGGCAGGGCAGAGACCACAGTACAATAGTCTTTTGTACCGACGACCAAATCCGCCCATTTCCAATTAAAGCAGTCCAGTGGCTGAATAGCACCTCCATTACACTCGAGTTCAACATATTTCATACGGGGATTCTATCTCCGCCAGGTGACACGCGCCCGACAAAGGGAGCTGATTAATTGGGTCTTTGGAAAGCGGCCAATCATTGTAGCAGCTTAAAAAAGACAGGTAATGCTGTATCTCCTGGATAAAAAGGCCAACCTCGTCATTAGCGGAGACCCGCTAACCGCCCGTCAGGAATAACAATGGGGGGGACCCTGCCATGGATTGTCGTCCGATCCGAACCAATGCCAAAGGAATGAATGCTGTATCTTGCTTTTATTAAAATCAGTTCTTTGTTTTATTTGATTGGTATGGCGTTTTTTTTCTTTGCTTTTATCAGATAAGGTTAGTGTTCGAATGCAATTAAGTAATCGGTTTAAAAGTAATAATTTTAGCATTGAATGTGTTGCTTAGGAAGGTGTCACGGATATTCATTTTAATTTTTTTGTGTTTTCTTTAATCAAACACCCACACAGAAATCTTGGCCAGCATCGACCAAATAATTAAAGTGTTTAAAAACAACCTTTATGGAACAAAAACAGAAATTATAAATTCATAGCATTTTTAGAAGGTTCAAACGGTTATAATGATTGAAGGATGTATTCATCCCATCAAATATGCTCATTTCTAATTGTATTATTATTGACTATATTTATTTTTTTACGTTATTAATAAGAAGGTAGATAAATAGTTATTAAAGAGTGAAAAATATATTTGTAATACATTTCCTGCACTTGGAATCTGACAGGCAAACACATTGACACACAGACAGACCCACACACACGTAGCCGTTCCATGTCATGGCTGCTGTGTTTTCATTGGTGTGTACGAGTGAATCACACAAGGGGGGGGGGATTCAGTAGTCCGTGAAACTCCGGTACACACAAGTCACATCAGCGATGTGATGAAGACGAACCACAAACATTACACTAGTGCAGCGCCAGCTAAAGCCATGAAAAACAGCCTATCCGTGTGCAGGACATGCTGTGTATTTGTCTCCTTTTCCCTCCCGTTAAAAACATGAGCTCTGTGTTACCGTTGAGCTATTTCTCAAACCAAGACAACAACAGACAGTGAGAACAAGATCTTCTCTATTTGTGTCGTTTTTTTTTTGTTGTCATCGTTCGGAAATTAGCACACAAACTCTGGAATACACTTGGTATTAAATGGGTGGGAAAGTTTGGAGTTTGTATTTATTTGCTACTTCTCCCTTTTATTGAGTCAGTGAATGAAGTGATGCTGAAACAGGCCTCAGAGGAGACTGCTCTGCACCTGTCATTACAGAGCTTCAGGCTGCTCAGTCTTCCTGCTTCCTCTCTCTCTATTCGGCTCTCTCGCTCACTCATTCTCAATCTCTCCCTCTTGCTCTATCTCTCTCTCTCTCTCTCTCTCTCTCTCTCTCTCTCTCTCTCTCTCATCCACCAGCATTTCAGCCGCCCATACCCGGAGGGGCTTATATACCAACAGACACACACACACACACACACACACACACACACACGTAGATAAACACTATAGATTGATATACACACTAATACGTAGAGATATATACATAGATACACACACACACACACACACACACACACATCGACACACACAAGCAAATAGATACTTACACTACTACACAGACACACACGTGCATGCACACACAAACACAAACACAGAGATACAGTTTCTAATGCAAAGACATACACAGACACAAATGGCTGCACACACTTCTACACAGACACTGTAATGCATGGATGCAGTATGGGCATGCATGGACGCATAAACTGCATCCAAGCACGCATGGATCCACACCCAACCGCCTTCCCCTACAAATCTGTTCACACGCTATCCCCCTTCATATCCCGAAGGTTTATGCGCATGCATACACACGCGCACACACACACACACACACACATCATACGTGCGTATGTATGTATGTACGCACATGCACCGGGCGCGGAGCACAGGGACCCGAAGGCGCTGACTCAAACAAGAGCTGACGGTCGTTTATGACCACGTAGCCCGATCCTCCCCTCGACGCCGCCGTGACACCGTGATCGAGCGGCGCATATCGTATGCTCCGGCGGAAAAGCGCAACGCGGGCAGTTGTGCGCGCCGCGCATGACAAATGGCCGTTACACTCTGATTCACACACGTGCACACACGTACAGGCGCGCACACACACACACACACACACACACACACAGACAGATGCAGACAGATGCACTGGGTCTCAGTTGGACCCTCCCCACCGGTCAGTTCAGATGACCGGGTTTGTTATCACCGTGGGGATGACCATGAGGTGCATGCTCTATTTAATGCACTACTCATTGGCACACATACCTGTGTGTGTGTGTGTGTGTGTCTAGGGGTGTGTGTTTCTGTCTAGGGCTGTGTGTGTGTGTGTGTCTAGGTGTGTGTGTGAGTCTCTAGGTGTGTGTGAGTACCTTCCTTTCTGGTGATGTCTGCGTGTTTGTTGATGTGCACACATATTGTGCCCTCACACCTCGGAGTGTTTGTGTGCGTGTTTGTGTCTTTGTTTTGTGTCTTCATAGCCGGGTGTGTAACAGAACATATTTAGCTTTTAGTTTTTTTCTCCTCTTGTGTGCGACGCACAGACTGTGAAACGGAGAGGGTTCATATTTCACCCTGGAAGGGCTGCTTCTTGATGCTCCTGGGGGGGGAAATAGGAAGGAATTGAAATGTGTCTGGGCATCATTTATTACACGTGGTATGGAATGGTACTTGCACCACCTTAGAGACACGCAAACGCTCGACCGCACACACACAAACACTCACGCATGCACGCACGCATACACACACACATACATACATACAATACGTACACGCACACACACACACACCCAATACGTACATACAAACAAACACACAGACACATGAACACACACACACACACCCACACGCACACGCACACACAGACACACACACACACACACACACACACACACACACACACACACACACACACACACACACACACACACACACAGCCGAAGCGTAGACTCAAAAGTAGCCGGTGGCGGTGGTGGGCTGTTGAGGGGGGGCACGTTTGTCTTCTTCGTTGGTGGATGGCGAGCCTGCTGTCTCCCGTCTGTCTGAAGGATCCCGCCCGCTTCCTGCCCAGACACACTATCCCGGACGCCAGCCAGACACAATCCATCCGCCGTGTGTGCGAGCTTGGATGTGTGTACACTTGGATGGTTGTGTGTGTGTGTGTGTGTGTGTGTGTGTGTGTGTGTGTGCGTGCGTGCGTGCGTGCGCAAGCCTGGCTGAAAAAGTGTAAGCGTGCATGTTTGGATGAGTGTGTGTGTGTGTGTGTGTGTGTGTGTGTGGGCACAATGATGTGTTTGTGCGTGAAGGGTGAAGGCATATCAATCGAGTGTTGAAGAATTTGTTACTAATTGACTAAGCACAGTGAAGGTATGTTTTTTATTGTGAAGGCCATTTGATGGCGCTGTCAGCAGAACACATGTTTTAATTACAGCAGCATGCAGGGGGGTCCGTGTGGGGGGAGACAGGAAACCAACTACGGTTTGTTTTCACATGTAAGTTTTCCTAAACAGAAGCAGCATTCGATTGCCATCTGGAAGGAGAAACCAACAGGATGGGGGGGGGGGGGGCTTGGCACTATCTCCACTCATCAAACATGCATTCTCCACTGTCCCGCTCCCTCAAAACGTTGCTCCATTTTTGGAAGCATTTAATTAATTGAACAAAATAATAATTAACGTCCAAAAAGACAAGGGAATCAAATGGCCTCCAATCAGTGAAATCAAGCTTTGCGGCTTTAGTGTTGGGAAGGGGAGAGAAAGGTGGGGGGGAGTGTTCTGGAACAGGCGGCCGGGGTTTCGGTGCCGGCTGATTGGCTGGGGGTTTAGCATAAGGTGTGCTGATTGGCCGGGGTATTGTATGTGGGCGGGCTGAAGTGGTTTATCTGGGCAGGCTGATTGGCTGATGAGCTGCAGCTGGGCACTGGAGAGGCTGGCGCTGGCGATATCAGCCCTGTCCACACCCTGCCCACCTGCCATCTGTCTGGGGAGAAAGACGCACAGACATGCACCCCCTGCTGGCTGGCTGTCTGTGTGTGTGTGTGTGTGTGTGTGTGTGTGTATGTGTGTGTGTGTGTGTGAGGTTTGACTCACTCCACACCAGCCATCACCTCATTATTCTATCTGAAAGCGTCCCTTCTTCACCATGCATCCACATTTATATATATTATATATAATGTGTTGTAGATGATTATTCCGTATCTCATGTTGCTTTGGCGTTGCACTCTTCCTCTCCCCCCCGTGCCAATGAATCCCACGTAGCTCATCATATGGCTCCGTACTCAACCTTCATATGTTCTGTGTGTCAGAGCACCCCTGACGTCTTTCCCTCTAGAGATGTAAAAACACGCCGCTTTCGCTGAAACACTCGGCGGGGGGTCCATCAGTAGATGGTCCACATGCCTGTAGCGTATCCTACCCTGCTCTGTGTGTGTTTGTCTGCCAGCAGGGAACTAGATGGTGCAGCAGCAGTGCATTCCTCGTGCGTGCTAGTCCAGAGAGGTTGTTAGATGTGTCGAAAGGCGATGAAATGATGACACAGCCTGGTTTCGTTTATATACTGTATATATATATGTATATATATATAGCTGCACCTCTGGTCAGTGTTTGAACCGGTGAACTCACAGCAGAGCCCAGAGTGGAGGAGAAAGGCCAGGTATCGGTCGGAATACTCCCAAGTTATGATGCTGAAAGGGTTAGGTCACCGGTCACTGCAGAGCTCCAGGCTCCCCAGTTTTCCTGCTTCCGTGTCTAAAGTTTGCCACTCTGTCTCTTTGCTTCTCTCTGAGTCTGTATTTCTGTCTCCCTCTCTCTCTGTTTACCTCTCTCCCTCTCCTTCTCCCTCTCCGACCTGTAGCACAAGTGTATGCATCAACATCTCTCTGTCTCGTTCTCGTTCTCTCCCTCTCCCCTTCCTCCTCACTCTCTCTCCTTCCTCTCCCTTTCCTCCTCCTCCCCCGTCTCCCTCCAACCTGTCACAATAACGTGAGCATCAAAAACAAAACATAATAATAGTACTGTGCTGTTCCAAAACTTCCCGGTATTCCAGTTGTCCATTAAAAAAATGCTAGCCACATATGACAAAGGCTCCCTTTGTCTAACGAGTATAATAATGTGTGATTATGAAGACTAGCGTTAGAGCTGGTGTTTTTATCCATCTGCATCCTCAGTGCGTCGGAGCCAATCTTTAGCCGTCTCTCTGCGTCGCCCAGTGGGGGGACTCTGCTGCTGCCCCCTATGGGTGTGATACAGAGTCTCACATATCTGGACAACCACACACGCACGCGCACGTATGCTACACATGCACACACAAGGTCGTATACACACACACAAACACACACCAAATGCACAGGCTGAACGAGAGGGAGAGACGGGGAGAAACATATATGTGTATATATAGGAGGGAGTGTAAGATAGAGGGGAGGAAATGGTGAGAAGTGAGAAGGCAAGATAGAGTGAACGAGAGAGAGAGACAGCGAGAAAGTGAGAGAGAGACAGACATAGATATGAGCAGAGAGAGAGGTAGAGAGAGATAGATCTGAGCAGAGAGAGGGAGACAGTGGTAGAGCGAGAGAGAGAGAGAGAGAGATAGAGAGTAAAATTGCTGAACAGAGAGATGGAAACATATAGAGACAAAGCAAGAGAGGCCGAGATGAACAAAGGGACTGAAACAGAGAGTACGAGACACACACACACACACACACACACACACACACACACACACACAGATGAACAGAGAGAGAGAGAGAGACACAGGGATGAACAGAGCGAGCGCGGTGACAGTTAGTGAGCAGTACAGCAGGTAATTGGAACGAACCCCGCGAGGTGAGGTCACCGCAGAGAGCCCCGTGTCGGGGAGACGCCGGTCATCGTGGCGACGGGACTATTAGCCCGGTCCCGGGGCTGGGTTGGGGATACAGAACAGGGGGAGGCACTGAGTGGAACAGGGCAGTGATCCGTAAACACAGTGGGCTTAACTGAGCAGGACCGAGGCTGGGAACAGGCCCCTCGGAGGGGAGGTAGACGTTACCGTTTGGACCAGACACAGGGCGGGGGGGGGTGGAGTCATTGGACAGCTATATCGTCTCAGGGGTGGGATAACTTTAGTAGAGAGAGAGAGTCCCTGGTCCAGTTACAGCGGCTGGATGCAGACACAACGGTAAAGGGGTTAGCTTGTAGCGTACGAGGGTTAAGCAGGTGTAAATTATTAGCATCTGACTGCAGCGACCTATGTCTAAAGTTGACATTTTTATGATTGAGACCCCCCGCCCCCCAGTTGGTAGGAGGGAGACTTTAAGAATAAATAAAACTCAATAATTGTGTTCAGTCCAATCTAAGTGGTTGTGCGACTGTGTGATGCAAACTTTCCTGGCTAGCTGGGTTGCGTGGGTGAGAGGGCTTTTAAGACCGTTTTGAGAGATTATTGTAAACAAAGAGAAAGGTACAGGCTGGCCAGCATTTCTTATCAATAGAATATATCAGTTATAGGATGGGATTGAATCGACAACTTGATTTGAAATACTATCGGTCAGCATTGACGACAGCTATGTCGGTTGTTTTAAGCTTTGAGCTAGTTGAAATGTTACACAATGCATCTTTAACACGCATTTATCTTTGGAACAGCCGTGCCCGTGTCGTTTGTTTGTTGGCTGTTGATCATTCCAGATGCTTTGAGAATTTGTATTTATTTATTTATGGTAAGGAGGTGTTTGCGAATGGGCTTTTCGACAACGGTCGAATTCTGTGGCACCAAACATGAGAATGAGTAGATGTTGGTCATCAGAGAAAATTATTCATTTGAGCAGGAGAAGAAATCGTGGTCAGACAGAACATCGAGGAAAAACGATTGATTTGTCTCCGGAGAAAAAAGGCAGATAAAATCCCCACCCAAGTGTTACAGGTTAATCACATTGACATGAGTCACCCAACCATATATATATATATATATATATATATATATATATATATACCCGTAATTGAAAGCATCATTTCAATTGGATTTCAGAAGCGGGATTTCCCCAGACCTGCTCTACTGTATTTAGATATTAGCATTGAGTCAGTATCCTCCCGCTCATTTCCATTTTGATATATTCATGTGTGGGTGGAAGTGTGCTGAGTAAAAAAAATGGAGGTGGTGAGAGAGAGAGATAGAGCGTGATAGAGTGAGAGTGAGAGAAGTGGGAGAGATAGGGAGTTACTTATGATTAAAGAAGGAAAGTGATTATTTTCCTCTGGAGGAGGCCATAGAGGGGGAGAGAGACAGAGAGAGAGAGAGAGAGAGAAAGAGTGGATGAGAGAGGATGGAAGAAGAGCAAAGTTTGCCTGAAGATAAAAATCTGGTCTTATTTACTTTACCATCCCCACCTTTACACACATGAAAAACACACACATACACACACAAACACACACACCACAAAGGTCACACACACACACACACACACACACACACACACACACACACACACAGAAGCACCACAAAGGACACACACACACACACACACATACACACACACACACACACACACACACACGCAAACAGACAAGCACCATAAAGGTCAAACACACACACACACTAACATACACACTAACACATACGCAAGCTATCGCTTAGCTATCATAAAGGCACTATGGTAAGCAAAGCCTTGGTTGTTTTATTCATGTGTTTATGTATTTATTTCCACAGTGAAGGTCCTCATGAGTAGATGAGCCTTTCATCTGAACAAATTGACAAGCCTCTTGGACTTAACACTGTATGGCTGATATAATATATATGCTAATACATGCTTATGTGTGGAAGAGGCCTTTATCCATAGCACCTTGCAGGTGAGCGCCCAAGGAGAATGGTTCAGTAAACTGTATATGGTCGATATGTGGCCTGCCTTTACAACGACGTGTGTGTGTGTGTGTGTGTGTGTTGGTATGTGTGGGTGTGTGTGTGTCCTTTTGCCAGATGTTCTTTAACATTTAGTTTGGAAGATGTTTCATGGTACTGTGTGTGTGCGTGTGCGTGTGTGTGTGCGCGCGTGTGTTTCTGGGAGTGGGAGGGTCTGTGTGCTGCAGATGCCAGATGTTACCCCAGTTGGCTTAAGCATGTTCTTATTATCAAAGCATTCGATCAAATGCAGAGCCATATCCTTCACTATAATAGGACAGCCCCGAAAAAATCTCTCCCTTTTGCACTCTCCTTCCCATCTCTCTCCTTCCGCAGACACATCCAACACAAAGCGAACATTGTTATTCCACGCCAGCACACTGCACGGCACCCAGTGCTGCTCTGAAACATCGCTGCCTATTTCTTATCAGATTCTTCGTCGCCGTCCACTTCCAAATCTCCAAAACGGTCTCCGGCTTTGGTGAGATTCCGTGAGGAAGAAAGGAGCGTGCCGTTTCCACATGGAGACGCCACGGTTCACTGGCCGAAGTGACATCGTGGATCTCCGTCAGGGCCACAGAGGGCACCACCTGGCTCAAGCTGCCCCACTTCCAGCTTTAATTTAGCTTCAAGGATCAGCAAGGGCAGACGCAGACCTATTTCACAGCACCTGTACAAATTCAGGTGCGATTCGATGGGCCACTTAAAAAACCACGAGACCTCATCTCTGCCCGCACTCTATCAGGCGAAAAAGGGGGATTATATTCCCCCGACGTGATAGAATGAGCTCCTAACCACCTGTTTACTGGTGATGAGTGGAGCGCTGGGCAGTTGGAAGACATTAGGCCACTCCCCCTGTGTTACTGCTGTCCAATGAACCGCTACTAGGAAGTGGAATGGCTTCCTGGTTGTCTAGCTCGTTGTACACACGGTCTTCATAAGCCCTAGTCTTGACTCAGAACTTTATTCAATTTTAGGCATTTTATTTTTGCTTGAAATTTAAAAGCCAACCTTAATTTGAACTCTAAATCAACCACATCCGAGTAATGTTGGATTCCTTTACTTCGATGCGGCTTATATGCTAATATTTATATAGATTAGGGGGAGGTAGCGAAAGAGCCAAAAAGGGAGAAATGGAGGAAAATTGGGAGAGAGGGGGAAAGAATGACAGAGAGAGTGAGTTTTAATATCCCCAGGCTTAAGCCACTCTAGCATCAAGTCATCCACTGTCTGGTGCTGCTCTCTCTCGCTCCCCCTCTCTCTCGCTCTCTCGCTCTCGCTCTCTCACTCTCTCGCTCTCTTGCTCTCTCTCGATCTCTCTCTCTGAAGAGTTGTTCCCCCTCAGATCGGTGGTTCAGGAGCTGGCTTTGACTTGGCTCTTCCTGTGTGTGTTTGGTGTGTGTGTGTGTGTGTGTGAGTGTCTGTTTGAGCATCACTGCTGGAAGTGACAGCCCGTGTTTATGTGGGTATTGAGCTGTTTGTTTGATAAACCGTCAGGTAAAGTGTGTGTGTGTGTGTGTGTGTGTGTGTGTGTGTACGTGGGTTTGAATTTGTGGGTGTGACTGTATGTGTGGGGGCTCTGTATCCCATATACAACACAACACTTAACCAAGACACAAACACAACATGCACACACACACACACACACACACACACACACACACACACACACACACACACACACACACACACACATACACAGGCACACAGGCACACAATTAACATGGCATAAGCATGCGTCTCTGTCGTCAGGGGCTATCCATCAATAGGATCTGCTTCTCCTTTTTCTCTCAGTCTAATTATTTCCTTTCTTCCCCCTTCTTACGCGATATCCATTATCCATCCCATCCATCTTTCATCCCCACACCTATTCTCACTTCCCCTCAACCAGCTCCTCTCTCATCCTCCCCACGTATTCGCTCCTCACTCTCTCTCTCTCTCTCTCCCTCTCTCCCCCTATCTCTCTCGCCCTCTCTCCCTGTGCCTGTCATTGTCTCTCCATATTTCTTCGTCTCCTCCTCATTAATTGTGTGTGAGCGTGCACCGTGCGGCGGTGGGTAGGAATCAATCAGGTCACATGATGGAATAGGAGAGACTCGGGATGCGGGGGTGATCATCACTTCACCTTCATTTATCTCATCACGTCTCTGTGTCTCTCTATCTGTCTCTCTCTCTCTCCCGCTAGCTCTCTCTATCTTGCGCTCTCTCTCTCTCATCCTCTAGCTACTTATCTCTCTATCTCCCTCTTTTTCCCACTAGCTCTCTCTATCTTTGTCTCGTGCTCTCTCTGTCTCTGTCCCTCTCTCTATCCCTCCCTCTCTCTATATATGTTTCTTCCTCTCTCTCCATCTAGCTTTCTCTATCTCGCTCTCTCCCCTCCTCCAGCAACCTCTCTTTCTTTCTTCCACTCTCTCTCGTTCGATCGCTCTCATTTGCTAACTCGTTTTCTCTCTCTGTCTGTGTGTATGTGTGTGTCTCTCTCACCCTCTCTCTCGCCCTCTCTCTCGCCCCTGAAGTGACTTGGTAGTTCTAGAGTTTAGCGGTCAATGGGGTCCTTGATTCTCCACTCCTGAGTTTGTTTAATGAATTTCACCGTCCAGCGCGGATGGAAACCGCTACAGAGAGGTACAGTGCTGCCCACCTTGTTGCTCTGCCAAGGGAGTGTACACAAACTAAAACACACATACACATACACAAACACACACACACACACACACACACAAATATGTGCATGCAAACACACACAAAAACACGCCCGTACGCGTATTCCATATTCATCGAATACTGTATCTATGCATATTAACACACATTCAGGAAAAAGTCAATTTGATGGAAAACGAGTTCACTTATGCGCACATGCACACACACAAACTCACACACACACACAAATACTCGCTTTCATACTTTCACACATGCCTGCACCCACAAATACAAATGCATCGAAGCATAAACATAAGCATGCATGGGTTTTTACAGTAAAAAGGAACACACAAGCACACACACATACACACACACACACACACACACACACACACACACACACACACACACACACACTCTCTCTGAAAGAGTCACTCAAAAACTAGCAGAATGCAGCTATAGCGCTGGAGACCATGTTGCTATGGCAACACTCTGACCTGTCTGTGTTAAACACATATGGACACACAAACACTAAGCACCACAAACACACACACACACACACACACACACACACACACACACACAGCAGCCCAGGTGTGTGAGAGGCAGGTGTGACACGGTGTGCACATGAGACCGTCTGCAGAGATGTCACTCTGACTGATGGCCGTACCCCTCCCCCGCCCAGTGTTCAGTGCCAGGCTTAGTCACCTTTCCTTGTTATTAATTACCATGTTAATTACATGTGGCTGCCTCTATCACTTGTGTAAACACGGTGTGTCAGTGTGTGAACGTGTGTGTGTTTGCGTGTGTTTATGTGCGTGTGCTTGAGTGTGTTTGCGGGCTCACGTGTGTGTGTGTGTCCGTGCACGTGTTTGTGTCTGTGCGTGCCTGTGTTCATGCACGTGTGTGTCTGTGTGTGAGGGCGCGTGTGTGTGTGCGTGCGTGCGTGCTTGTGTGCATGTATGTGTGTGCACGCATGCGTGCATGCACGTGTGCATGTATGTGTGTGATTGCTCGCATCTGCGTGTGTGCGCGGGGGAGGGGGGGAAAAGACAGCACAGCGAGACAAGCCGATAATCTGCCTAGTTGAACATACTTGGACATGAGTATTTGATTCGCTCCCTATCCTTGTAACTCCTTGCGCACTCCCCCCCCACCGATGGTTTCAGGTCCTTGCAAGTGAGCCCCATTGAAATCTATTGCCTATCTATTGCCTGTCTTAGCGCTATCTATTATTAATATTCCTCTATTCTTTATTTTCTCTGGTCCATGTATTCCCTTGATGACCGTAAGGGCCTTTTCACAGCTGACCTGATTTTTTAATATATTTTATTTTTGTCTCACTGGCTCATTCCCTTCTATTTCTCCCTCTCTCTCTCTAGTTCTACCACTTTTTCCTTTGATTATTTTCGCTATTGTTTTTAAACATATGTCAATTCATAATTTCAAAAAATCCTTTCTCTATCTGGAGGTATTTTTGGGTACCATGCATCTATTCAAGAAAGTTTCTTTAAAAATATCAATCAATCGCTGTCTCCCTGTTCACACCTTTTTTTCTGATTTTGGTTGATTTGCCGTTTTTCACATTGTGATTGTGTTTGAATTTAATTAGCGAGTGTGCGTTTGCATGTCTTTTACACATCCAGTATATTTGTGTTTATGAATATAGCCTGTGTATTTTTCAGCTTTCTTTGGCGAATACATACAGTGCATCTTTGTAACAAAAAAAGATTAACAAAATGCGGCGCAAATTCCTGTTTCACCAAAAATCAAACGCGCAACGATAACAATCTCTCCATCCCTCCTCCCTCTCCTCCTCCTCCCCTCCCACACACACGTCCTTCTCCCCCCTCCCCACCCCCACACACATGTCCCTCTCCCCCCCTCTCCCCCCTCCTCCTCTTCCCCCCCCCCCCCCTCTTCCTCCACCCACAGCATATGCCGGAGCTGCTGGCGGTGGTGCGGCTGCCCTACATCCACCCGTCCTACCTGCTCAACGTGGTGGACAACGAGGAGCTCATCAAGTCCTCGGAGGCCTGCAGGGACCTGGTGAACGAGGCCAAGCGCTACCACATGCTGCCCCACGCCCGCCAGGACATGCAGACGCCCCGCAGCCGGCCGCGGCTGTCCGCAGGTGGGTCGGGGTCGCCGTCGGGAGGCCGCCGGGGGGGGGTCGATGAACAGACGGACGGATGGATGGATGGTGGTTGTGGTTTGCACCGGACGTATGGGCCGGTCTGCATTTCTATAGCTGTATATTTCTTTGTGACCAGCGGCCACCCAAAGCGCTTTACAATATTGCCTGACACTCACCCATTCATCCACACACCGACGGCGGCGTCAAACATGCAAGGCGAAAGCCAGCTCGCCGGAAGCAGTCAGGGTGAGGTGCCTGGCTCAGGGACACCTCGACGCTCAGCTAGGAGGAGCTGGGGATCAAACTAGCAACCTCCAGGCTACCAGGCAACCCACCCTACCCCCTGAGCTACTGCCACCCGTAGCTATGTTTTCTGTTGATGGAACGTGCGTGTGTGAATCATGGGAGGGTGAGGTTGGGTGAGGGGGCGAAGGGGGAGCAAGAGGGAGGCTGAGAAACATGTGGGGGAGGGAGGGAGGGAGGGAAGGAGAGGGGGAGACAGAGGGTTTTGGCATGAGAGAGACATGGGGGAGTACGAGAGTGGGGAGAGAGGGGGGAGGGAGGGAGGGAGAGATAGAGGGATGTTGGCCACGAGGGGGGGAGGGAGGCGAGATACATGTGGGGGAGGGAGGGAGGGAGGCAGGGAAGCAAAGAGACGGGGAGATGGAGGGGGAGGAATGAGAGAGACATGAGGGAGGGTGAGAGTGAAGGGGAAGGGGAGAGGATGAGATAGAGACATGGGGAGGGAGAGAGGGAGGTGAGTGACATGAAGGGCGGGATGGAGAGGGATAGCTGGGGAGAGTGACGGGTGAGAGACATACAGGGGAGATGGACAGAGAGGGAGAGAGAGAGTGAGTGACAGACATATTGGGAATGGAGAGAACATTTCCATGCAGAGAAACATTTGCACTCTGACAGTATTTTAAATGCCTCGGATAAGAAATGTGGCCTCTATCCAAATGTCATACATTATATAAACACACACACACACACACACACACACACACACACACACACACACAGAAACACAAACACACACACACACACAAAATAAATCACATATGGGCATGTATAGATATTCAACAACATCTTTAAGCTCATAACAATTCAACAAACAACATGCACAGGCCTTTATACATATTTTGTACAAGTAGTACAAGTACACAAACATGCCCAATGTCACACACACGCGCACGCACGCACACACATGCACGCACACACACACACACACACACACACACACACACAAACACGCACGCACACACACACACACACACACACACACAAAAACACACGCACACACGCATTATTAATCCGGTGCTCCTCTTGGCTTGGCGCAAGGGGGGCCAAAGGCACAAATTGCCGCCCACCGGCTCGGTTGACTGGGAACACTTGGCCCGTTGCCACACTCCCACTTGTACACATTCTGTTATTTACTCCACGGCAACAAGGCCAGGTCATGTACCGTCGGTAGGCGTCCAACCACTGAGAACCAGCCTCCACCAGAACCGA
Organism: Pollachius pollachius; assembly: GCF_949987615.1. Lineage (NCBI taxonomy): Eukaryota > Metazoa > Chordata > Actinopteri > Gadiformes > Gadidae > Pollachius > Pollachius pollachius. The sequence goes on from NW_027641527.1 coordinate 50,612, forward strand.
CTAGCCCCCCCCCCCCCACTTGCATTGATTCCAACACACCACAGGGAGAAAACACAACCGCTTCAAATGAAAGCTTTGTATCGATGCCTTCGCTGCTAATGCGTCCGCTGGAGCCAACGCTTGATTTGCCCGCCCACCGCCCGGAGACAGCGCTCTTTTCAGAGGAGAGCTTTGGGTTTTTTTTCCGTTTATTTTTTGGGGGGAAATTACAGCAAAAACAACGAGAGCGCCGTCGGACCGTGGCGGGCGTCCCGGTCCGGCGGTTCCGTACAGAGTTGGCCAAACTACAACAACTCCAACAACCCTCCTACCGGCCCTCCTTCCACACCGACCAGTCTGAGTATTGGCGAGGGGTTTCCAACCCCCTACTCTGCGAAAGCCGCCAGTCGGTCGTTTGGCGTTTGCGGCCGCAGCTGGCCTCCCCGACAGCCGCCCTTAGCCCCGCTTTTTCGATTTGTTTACGCCGTGTTTACGCCGTTAAAATCAGACATTCGGCATCCGCAATCAGCAGGCGCCTGTGGATGGCTTTTTGGGCCGTGAGATAATTTGTTTCCCTCCTTTTGTGGGGGTTTGGCCCTGGATCCCCGACTCTTTTGCCTCGGTAAAGAGCTTTCTCTTAATTGCGTCGTCTGCGGGGTATTATGGGCTTAGCGGCGGACGGGCATTTGCGCGTCCGGCGTAACTGATTTTCTGCTCGGCAGAATGGAGATAATTGCCTAACGAACGGGCGTTACAGCGAGCAGGCGGTTTAACCAGCCGGACGGCGTGGCGGTCTACTCACCGCACATTTAGCCAGTAAACAAAGTGGGGCGCAGGCGGGGGGGCTAGGGCCGTTTCGAGGGTGCAAGGGTGCTGGGGGTGGATGGTATCAGTTTAGTAGTCATTTCTGCATGTTTAATTGCCGGGGTGGGCTTAATACGGCCTGGTCCGCCCTGGTTGTGCGGGAAGGATTGGTTGGCGTTGGTTATGTGTTCGGCGATGGCGTCCCATTAGTCATCTTTTTTTATCTCCGGGATAGGGGTTCCCTCCGGGGGGGGAGGGGGGTTGGGTGCCGGTCGTCGCTCGCTTCGTCTGAGCCGTTTTTTTTGGTGTGCGTGTGCTTTTTTCCCCCGTGTACGCTCGCAGCCTCGATGTGATGTGCGGTCGTCGACGATCCTGCATGTCCTGGTGATTATGAACGCAGCATGGTTTTATAAATAGGTTGGATGAGGAGAGGGTGAGTGTTGCGAGACGCAGGGGCCCAGATGGCCCAGGAATATGTGTACTTATCTTCTCTTAAGTTTTTCAACTGCTGCTGAGCCGAGGGCTCTTTTACTGGCACAGACTGTCTGGCACAATCTGTCTGGTCCGCAAAAAACACGTATGGAGAACTGTAAACATCAAAAGAAACGTAATGTGTGCGTGAGCAATATTGGTGTGTGTACGTGTGTCTGTCAGCTTGTGTGTGTGGGTGGTTCTCTGCACTAATTAATTCATGGTGTCCTTCAGGTGGGGATGCCTTGGGTGTTGATGAGTGTGGGTTAATGAATTAATGGGTTAATTGTGTGTTTGGGTGTGTGTGTGTGTGCGTGTGTGTGTGTATGCGTGTGTGGTTTTGTGGTTGTATGATCAAGTACGATGGTTTAGTGTGTGTCTCTGTGAGTTTGTGTGGCCATCTGCCAATGCACAATGTCATTGCCACACTTACGCACGCAAACGCACACACACACGCACACACACACACGCACACAGACCCATGGCCTGTACGGATGTTCCTTGTTTTTCCAGCTGCTAACAAAACTCATGGAGAGCGGGGGACAGACACACTGTGCGAGGAAGGGGGGATTGAGCGATGAGAGTCGAGACGAGGGAGTGAGTGAGTGCGTGAGTGAACGAGAGAGTTTATGATGGGTACAGGGAGATGGGGCAAATTGAGAAAGTTAATATATGCTGTTAAAGGTAGAGGAGGAGTGCTTTAAGGAGAGAAAAGTTCTGCTGACGGTTCACAAGTAGAAGCAAGGCATGGGTTTAGTTGTGTGTGTGTGTGCGTGTGTGTGTGTGCGTGTGTGTGTGTGCGTGTGTCATTGTGTTTGTACGTAATAAACAGATAGGGCACCACCTGAGCTCACAAGATAATTCTGCCATGCGGATGAAAGAAAAGGAGAGGTGCCATTCGCCAAGCACTTCTAGCTGAAAGGCCTCAATGTGCACACAAACGCACGCACAAGCACACACACACACATGCGCACGCGCAAACACACGCTCACGCAAATACATGCGTGCGTGTGTGTGTGTGTGTGTATCGATATCAATAGTCGGTGTCTTATATCTGTGTGGTCATGTTTTTGAGCGTGTGTATATATATGTGTTTGCTCACATTTGTGTTTTTGTGTGTTTGTGTTTCTGTGAGTGTGTCTGCGCGCGTGTGTGTTTGTGTGTGTGTGTGTCGCCTGCATTACAGATTAGCATATCTTTGTGAGTTTAATTCAATTATGTTTTCAAAACCGCAGACTAATCAAGCAAAAGTTGTAATCAACGCCCTCTTAGATCTGGACTTAGAATCTGGGTAATTAGTTATTATTTAACTAATTATCAATTACACCTACCAAGAATATCTCAAAGCCCGATGCATATCCAGCTATTCTACGAGCCAGCCATTGCTTCACTCACAAGACAAGCTGCGGCATTGTAATTTTTTTTCTTGATCTTACCTTCATGCAATTATGTGAAATTAACTACTTAACTTGTGCTATCATATGATCTCAATGTATATATGGCAGCACGTCGACTATATTTAACAAGGCACATTTTGAAAAACAAAGAGGATAATTGTTATGCTCATTCACACCGACTCACTTAAATAAAGGAACCTTTTCAGTTGAGGAACAGGCGGATAAACAAATCAAGTTAATTACATTTGAACATAGCGCTGGACTTCAGGAGAGGCATTTGAGCTGGCCGACCTGGTGATCCCATGAGCGTGCTTATCCATCCCGATACAAATGTAATCTTTTTTTTACAAGGTTAATCCCTTGAGATAAAAACATCAGCTTCTCAAGAGAGCCCATGGTCAGTTATGGCAGCAGTACACAAAGTTACACCATAAATAAAACACAACCTACAACATCAAATAATAGCCCAGATGTTTGTTAAACCATATACAATTCCCAATAGCTTAAACATATTGTCATTAACGCTTTCATTCTCTTTCCACTATCCAACAACAGGCTTATGAGCTCACATGTCTTCTATATATACTGTTTATCCGCTCCATGAAACGCTTATAGCGCCACTCAGTGAATCCCTCATGCCTTGTGTACAGTATGTGAATCCATTAGCGTGTTAGCACTAATTAGATTCCGGGTGAGCTATCTGATGAGCTGTCATTAGATTCAGGGGCTTAGCAACTGGGCCGGCGGTTTGCTCACAAATGTTTTGCCGGCTGTACGCGGTGTGTGTCACGAGAAGGAGGTTCTTGATGTTGCTCGCTTTCCGTGTGGGAAGTGACTGAAGTTGAGATGAAAAGGTTTGCAAATGGACAGAGACAGACGGCATATTTTACCTATTACATTCATTTTCCTCCAGGCAAAATGAGTCATGATGCTAATACTGCGACTAGGACTGCTATTAAAGCTACAACTCGTGGTAATAAACCTCATGAGGGAATAAACATAAGGGTAGTCATACTCAAGTATTACCTATTGACAGAGCCACATAAGAGGATTTCAATGGTAGTGTTTGAGAAAGTGTTTGAAAGGCCCAAACTCTTTTTCTCTCTCTCGTGCGCAAGCAAACACACATGCACAAACAATCAGATACACATCACCAAATGTTGACATGAATACACACGCACGCACGCACGCACACACATGGAAGCCTGCTTGAAACTATGTGCGTGTCTGTGTTTGCGTCTGGCAACTATGTGGCACACACAGACAGGATGGAACATTTTCACGAAATCTCTTAGTTACTGTCAAAATCGAAACAGCTACGCTTGCTAACAGGCCCACCGCTTCTCTCACTGACCAATTCCACGTCCTCGTCGGGAATGTTCAAAGGTGATGTGCAACATGAAACACACACACGCACCCTCTCACGCACATACACACACACACACACCATGGGGGGCAGCATCAAAAGAGGGGTAGAAATACTTTCCTCTGTAACGTTCAACACCCCCTAAACGCCGCTTTGATCCCTTGTAATGATATAATATCTCCCAAACACTATTTCATCAGATGCATACAGAAAAATAGTTTCTGTGATATTTTCTGCTCCCCATCTCCACGTGACGCCTCTTGACAGAACCAGGGGATGTTGTGCAGGAGACTTCCAATTAATCAGCAGTGAACGTGATCCAAAAACATTACAATCAGAAAGTTATCAAGCGTGTTTTATCACCTGCTGGCTCAATATATCGCACCGCTTTTCACGCGCCGTATTCGTACTAAAGAAGGAAAATTTCATGTTATTCACACACAATCACCGCAGCAGCCCCGACTGGGATCCAAAGCGTTCAGCAGAGAGCATAAAACCAGACCCTGGCTGTTCCACTGCTAAAACCCCCACGGTGATATTATATTCTTGTCATTTACACCTCTGCTAGTCGCCCGGCGCTGCAGACAGCCGATCCCACAGCGTAATAAATCCAGAAGAGCGCGTTGTTCACACCGTGTGGCGAACGGTAAAATAAAATAAAGAAATAGCGACGGGAGACCGTGTTTTCACGAGGTTCTGCCCCCTGCTGGCCAACGGCTCACGCGACACCGAGACTTCACGTTGTCTTCTTTACGACATCGTTTCCTGACCCTCCCCCCCCCCCCCATCCACCTTCCTCCCCTTGTGTGTTTATCTCCCTCCGTGATTGAAGTTATTCTCCTTCCTCTCTTTTGTTCTTTTGCTTTTTTCTGCCTGAGCTCTAGAGCTACCAAGGCTACACCTCTCCCCCCCTGGCACCATTACGAGCCTGTCTGACACTAAGAGGGGAGGCTGTCGATTGGATCGGAGGACAATTATAAAGAAGCCCTGCACTGGCTCTGAGCAGGCGTTGATTAGTGCCTCGCTCTGGGTGATCATTCAGGCTGCTTTGTCTTTTCGGAGTCGATGTAGCGTGAGATGAGCTCGGGCCTCCCGCATGAAACCGGGGGAAAGAAGCGTAAAAAGTAGACGAAACAAACAGGACGTCGTAGAATGTGCCAGAAATGTCGGAGCGGAACTCGCTGTCGGTTGGACGGTCCCCCATGGGCAGATCCTGCTCGGACTTGCTTTACCGGAGTTAGCGGTCCTACCCGTCGGAATTCTTTGTCCTATTCCGACTTTCTATTCAGAGGCTGGAAGTGGGAGCGAGAATAAGTAACAGAAAAATAAAAAAGCTGGAGAGAAAATAAGTGCTGGGGTATTCACAGGAGGCTGCGAGACGGTGGGTCCAGGATTCCGATATTCCGGGCAGCTTATCGGGTAGAATCTCAAACAAACACGGCTATCTTGGATCATAAATGTACCATCAACAAGCTAAGTCGGGATGAGATGACGCCCAGCCTCCGCTCTTATAGATCCTCCTATAGGAGCGAGGCCGGGGGAGAATCTGAGGAAACATTGTCTGTCTCCATCTTGACCTTTTGGAAAAGTGATTGCCGCCAGACAAGGCCATTCTTTCAATCACAAGTAAATAGGAGGAGCAGGAGGGATTGTAAATGGACCGATAGAAGTACAGAGAAGAAGGTATATTATATTTAAGTACCGTTATGGGTTGTGCACACGCGAGCACACACACACACAAACACGCATACACATGGACAAACGCATACACAGTCACATGCACGTACACGTACACAGTCACATATACACACACACACACCCACACATTCACAAATACAACCACACACACATATACACATACACATACACACACACATATCCAATACACACTGCATACACACTGACACACACTCATACAAGCACACTCATACAAGCATTCAATCCAACTCACAACGACCATTTGAAAGGGGTGTATGATTGGCTGATGACGACAAGTCTCTCTCCTTGACTTACCCAGACCAGAGGTCGCCCCTTGAAGACAAAAAAAAGCTGTCTTCATCAGGCACCTATCCATCATTTTGCCTTGTGTGTATGTTGAGGGGGAGTGTGTGTGTGTTATATTTCCCCCCTACTCTTCGGTCTTTGGGGAAGTGCGCGGACATGTTGTCTTTGAACTGCGTCGCATAATAGAAGATAGGCCATTATTGCGGTTATGGCGGTAATACATTTCAGTTACAGATACGTCGCTAACTGAAAGAGGTACACACACCCCCGCTCATCTCGTACCCAGCAGTCCTACGCTGTTACAGCAGAACAGGGGGGGGGGGGATGGACGGCACAGAGTCTGGGCTGGAGACCAGAAACTGCCTTCTTCTTTCCTGTTTGGTTTTCAGAGATATTGATTTGACACCTTTACAGACACCTTCTCACGGTTTACTACTGCTGGCCGGGATTGTGTTTACTGTTACTAGCCAAGTAGGCGCTTACAGATCCCCGCCCCCAGCAGCACGAGATTTCTAAAAAAAACAAACATGAAGCGATAGAAAATCAGACTCTCCGTTCACACAGATTTGAGCACGTCTGTCTTGAGATTGTAATGTCTAAAGTCGTATTTGCGAAACTACACTGCTACCAATTAGTGAATTGATCTGTGTTTTGTTCTCATAGACACACACAAACACACGTACACAAGCACACACACACACGCTGACACAAGAGATTGCATCTCCTTGACATTAGCTGCAGCCAACGGGCCATGTGATCACCAACACAGCAAATTAGCACCCTGGGACGGATCTGATAGGATCGCCAAACACTCAATTCTCCCCGACCCCCCCCCCCCCCCCCCTCACCACTGTCTCCCTGGGGGGCTGCTACAGCGGGGAGCGAGGCGTCGGCCATCGTTGTACGCAAATGAAAACGGGAGTGAGGGAGGACAGAGGGGAGACTGGGAGGAGAGAGGACTTGGGAGAGGGAGAGGGAGAGAGAGACGGAGGGAGAGAATTGGAGAGAGGGGGAGAGATTGAGAGGGAGAGAATTGGAGAGAGGGGGAGAGAGGGGGAAGGCATGTGGGGAGGGAGGGTGATGGAGAGAGAGAGGGGGAGAGGGGAGGGGTGATGGTGAGGAAGAGAGAGGGAGGGAGGGGCGAGTTGGGGCTGGGTGATGGCGAGGGGGAGAGAGAGGGGAGGGGGGTGGGGTGAAGGGGAGAGAGAGGGGGGGTGGGTTCAGAGCTGCGGGGCAGGAGTGAGAAGGAGATGAGCAGCGTGGGGGTTGGAGGAGGAGAGGCGAGGAGGAGAGATATAACGAGGTGAGACGGTATTGGGGAGGCCCGCAGTAGCCGAGGGGGGGAGGACAGAAAGACATCCTGATCCCATATCCCTCCGCCCGCTCCGCCTCTCCATCCACCCACCCCTCCACCCTCCAGATGCAACTTTATTACTGTGTGTGTGTGTGTGTGTGTGTGTGTGTGTGTCTTTTCCAAATGTGTGTGTGGGTGTGTGTAATGTGTGTCTTTCTCCGTGTGTGTGTGTGTGTGCATCTGAGTGTGCGAACATGTTTCTTTCCCTGTGCATGCATGCGTGTCTTTCCCTGTGTGTGTGCGCGCATGTATGTGTTTGCACACGTGTGGGATAGTGCAGGTGTGTGTGTGTGTGTGTGTGTGTGTGCATGCGGGCCTGAGCTCCCCCCAGGTGTGACAGCAGGTTATGGCAGAATGAGGTAAATCCTTTCCAGGGTTCGCACGTCACACTTATTCTGAGTGAGTGGCCCCGGGCCCCGGGCCCCGGCCCCACACCGGGCCCTAACGCTGTCAGGCGCTGGCGGTGCATGTGCGGTCGCGGCACGCTCCGCGGGAGGCCATCAGCCGCAATTTGACGTTCCAGACGAGTCAGTCTTGAGAGCTCCCTCCTGCGTCAGACTCCCCGCTCGCCCACGCTCTGTAATTGTAGATTGAAAGAATGGAGTGTTTTCTTATATTTTCATCACTTTCTTGGGGTTGACTCCTATGGAAGAGGACATGGGCCACATGTGATTTTAAAGTCAGACCTATGACAATAAGGTCAGGATTCTGCAGGGGCGTAGGAATGAGTTTAACATTGGGGGGGACACATATCAGAAACCTGACAGATCCGTTAATGGTTTGTACAGAAATATGTCATAAATGAACTACACTGAAAAAATTCACAAATATATTTTATTCTGCTAAAAAGATACATTTATAACTGTAAAGGAAAGCACATTTTGAATGGCAGTAATGAACTGATGAATATCAAATCAATTCTTTAATTGCACGCTCAATCATCCAGTTTTTGTAGAATAAGAAGCGGTGACAAGACGCTGTGTTGCGCTTTCAAAATAAAATAAAATATTTTTCTCCCCCCGGTATAATTTTTAGGTGGGACAAATGCGCCTGTCTCCAATATTGGAGGGGACACGTCCCCTCCGTCCCCCCCGGTTCCTACGCCCTTGGGATTCTGAGTTAACCTCAGAACTAAACATCTTCTATCACATGTGGCCCTAATCCTCTTCCATAGATTCCAGATGATTGAAAACGCTTTTTCTATTCATTTGTGCGTCACAGTTTTTTTTTTCACGTTCCTTTATTAAATTGGTCTTCAGAGGCATTGTGTTTATTGTTAAGAGCTTTATTAGAGTATGGGTGTGTGGGATGCGTTGGGTTGTGTAGGATGGTCTGCTGGGATAATGTGTTCCCCCTGGGTTTCTTTGTTTGTTTGTTTGGCTGTTTTGCCTTCAATCAGAGTGCGTCGGATCCTGTGAAGTTAAGCTAAATGGTGACTGCATCGCCTCAGTGTTAGATGGGGAGATCATCTCCATAGATTGTGTTGCATTGTGTTGCTTGGGTCAGGTTCCTGGATCCCATTATGTCGAGGTCGCTGGCGCTGTTAGATTCCTGTTCAGATTGTCTTTAGATTGTGTTCGGTCCTTTTTTTTAACACCAGGGCTGTTTCCAGGCTTATCTTTGCGACGCTATTGGCTGGCGTTTGCTCGCTCCTTCCTCGAAACTCCGTTGGCTAGCGAGGTCAAAGCTACGAGGCGGCGGCGGCAGCGGCGTTCCGGATCTGGATACGTCCTGACGGGCCCGGCCATGTGGAAACTCACAGGCAGCGGAAAACCCTGCAGGTCCCGGGGAGAGAGAGCCGGATGATGATAAAAGCACATGTCGTTCTGCACGGGTCTCGTGTTCCCGACCCACCAAAGATAGGGATGACTGGTAGCTTAAGACCCTCCTTAATTGGACGTTTTGCTCCGGTAGGCTGCCGGGTTCAGCGGGGTCTGTCCTGCAGTACGGGCAGCTGTCGGTCCCTTGATGTACAGTAAGAGTAGACTCTGAGAACCCGCTTCCTTTTGTCTTGCTCTTGGTGTTTCTTTAAAGGTTAAACGAGTCGTACTTAAACATAAAAGCTTTTAGGACAATAATAATAGTCAGGTTCGTCCATATGATTATTTAAATGTATGTTATTCATGTAAATTTAGATTTAAGAGGCTCCCGTTGAAGCTGCTAAGTGATGGACCGGGGACTGTTCGTTAGACTCTTCTTGCTGTTGTTTCCTTTTATTAAAAATGATGCGGTACGCTTAAGCTTGAAAATAATAAACAGCGCATTGACCGGAGGTCAGCAGGATGGAAAATATCACCGGCTCTTCCGGGATGTTGAAAGCGAAGGAAAACAGGACTAATTGGTATAAAAAGAGAGAGAACACTGTGGTCTATGAGTGGCAGAAGAGAAGGACAAGGAGGAGGAGGAGAAGGAGGGGGTGGAGGAGGAGGAAGGCTTTGAAGCTGGGTCAGGTTGCCACGGTAGCGACCACAGTAGGGGCGACCAGGTGATCTTTTTTTTTCTTTGTCAGCACATCATTTGTCTGCTGTGAGTGCCGCTCGACCATTCAGTCAATCCAATTTCCCTCCCGAGTCTTTTGTTGTTAGCTTCATTTTTTGGTACTATTCTTAGACGCGCGCTCTTAACTCTTTCATCGTCACATCAGCAGTGTCGGATAATATAATCCTCTTTTTTATTTTTCTTTCATATTATGCCTTTTACTCTGATGCTTAGAAACCGAGGTGTCTTTAATATCCACGAGAGAGAGAGAGAGACAGAGAGAGAGAGAGAGAGAGAGAGAGAGAGAGAGAGAGAGAGAGAGAGAGAGAGAGAGAGAGAGAGAGAGAGAGAGAGTTGGCGCTAAAGTCTGAGCCGCCCTGAGCGCCAAGTTACAGAGTCACTGTGTGTACTTTCCCCTCTGTTTTCTTTTGAATCAGAGGATGTCTCTTCCCCCCCCCTCCTTCTCTCTCTCTCCCTGTCACTCTTTCGATTTCTCTTTCTCTCTCTCTCTTCTCTCTCTCTCTGTCCCCCCCCCTCTCTCTCTCCCTCTCTCCCTGTCACTCTTTCGATCTCTCTTTCGATCTTTCTCTTCTCTCTCTCTGTCCCCCCCCCTCTCTCTCTCTCTCACTGTCTGTCTACCTCTCTCTCTCTACCTCTCTCTCTCTCTATATCTCTCTCTCTCTCTCTCCCTCCATCTCCATCTCTCTCTCTCTCTCTCCCTCCGTCTCCATCTCTCTCTCTCTCTCTCCCTCCGTCTCCATCTCTCTCTCTCTCCTTCTCTCTCCAACTCCCTTTCTTTCTACCTGTCTCCTCGGATGTTCTTTCCCCTTTCATCTCGAGGTGGAGCTCCCTGTGTATTTTAACAGCTTAAGAGAGGCAGAAAGGCGTCACAGCTGGTGTATATACCAAGTTTTCGAAAGTGAGAGCGAGGATAAGATAAAGTCAACTCAATGCCAGCGTTTTCAATAGAGAGGATAGGCAATGTCAATGGATGTGTGTCAACAGCCGTATTGATCCAGGTGCTGCTGAGACCCAGGGCTTGGCTTTTGCTTTGTTTCGTGTTTTTTTCTTCCCTCATTTTAGTTTCCTGTTTTTGTCTCAATGTTCTTTACTGGCTCTTTTTTCCTCACTCTTGTTCTCGCTCGCTGTCTCTCTCGTCCTCGCTCTCAGTCTCACCCTCTCTCTCTCGCTCTCTATCTCTCTCCATTTCACTTGTATCTACTCTGTGCCAAACTTCCTTCTTAATAACACTTGCTTTCAACCCCTTCCACTCTGTCTCTCTCTCTCTGTCTCTCTCTCTCTCTCTCTCTCTCTCTCTCTCTCTCTCTCTCTCTCTCTCTCTCTCTCTCTATTTCTCTATCTCTCTCTCCATCTCACTTCTATCTACTGTGAGCCAGACTTGCCTCTTAATAACACTGTCTTTCAACACCTTCCTCTCTAACCCTCTCTATATCTTTCTTCTAACCTCTCCTGCCCTCGCTCTATATCTCTCTTGTAACCTCTCTCGACCTCTCCCTCTATATATCTGTCGTAACCTCTCTTGACCTCTCCCTCTCTATATCCGTCGTAACCTCTCTCGACCTCTCACTCTCTATCTCTGTACTAACCTCTCTCACCCTCGTGCTTTCGCCTTCTCTCGTCACACCTCTTTGTTCTACGCACACTCTCTCTCTCCCAGCATCCAACCCCCATATCTCCCTCACTCTCTCCCTCTTTCTGTCTATCTGTCTTTCCCCATCTCTCTGACTCTCTCTCTCCTCTCTCTCCCTTCTCTTTTACTCTCTCTTACTCTGTCTCTTTTTTTATATCTATCTCTCCCTGTCTCTCTGACTGTCTCTCTCCTCTCTCCTTCTATTGCTTCCCTAACACTTCTTGCCCGCCTCCTCTGTACCACTACTTCTCTCTCTCTCTCTCTCTCTCTCTCTCTCTCCAGCTTACTCACTCACTCATGTTAACTCCCCCTCGCTTTCCTCTCCCCTCGTGGAGTCTTCATCCTCTCAAGTGCCATATTGGCAGGACAAAAAACACAACATGTGTATATTTCCGAAGCTTATTAAGATATAACAGCAACATGTAGAAACCCATCGTCCCTAAGCTTGCAAAGGACTGCCATACTGGGCTGCCAGTACGGAGCACTGGGACGTTTCAGCTTGTCATTGTGGGGCATATTGGGGAATTACAGGTGAATTAATCACAATTTGGAAAAGAGTGAGTTCCTCATTAGATTAAATTCACTACTCTCTCTCTCTCTCACCCCCCCCCCCCCATGCTCCATCTAGCTCTGTCGACCTACCGGCCTCTGCATGGCCCTGCTGGTAAAATACACTGAGTTCATTTCTTCTCCCCAGCCTCATCCGCTGCCTAGTGAAGCCTACCCCGAGAGAGAGGGCGAGAGAGAGAGAGAGGGAAAGGTCCACAGTCGCCTCACTGGTGCCTTTCATAGTGTGCACTACTGCACTCACAGACACGCACACACACACACACACACACACACACACACACACACACACACACACACACACACACACACACACACACACACACACACACACACACACACACACACACACACACACACACACACGTGTGGTTGTATTGGCTGCCCCGGGAATTGAGGAGGGTGTGAGGGAGTGCACTTGACCCATGGATGAGAATGTCTCTCTCTCTCTCTCTCTCTCTCTCTCTCTCTCTCTCTCTCTCTCTCTCTCTCTCTCTCTCTCTCTCTCTCTCTCTGCAACCTTTCCAGTGAGACACTTCTCTTCAGCGGATGGGAGGAGAGTGCACATGGGGAATGACACTCATCGCTACACTCAAACACACACACAAACACACGTACAACACACACAAATACACGCATACACTCACACACATTGCTTCACACCTATTGATTTGATGATTCTCCAAGGCAGGGGCCTCTCTGGTAAATAGTATAGTGCAATAAAGGTGCAAGACAAACGTGTGTGTGTGTGTGTGTGTGTGTTGCATTGTCTGTGTATGTACAAGAGAGCGAGTCTCTTGATATGAAGGTGTGAATCATGTGAACCTGTGTGTTTATTTGTGTGCGTACGAGAGAGAGGGAGAGAAAGCGAGAGAGACAAAGAGAGCGACTGTGTGTGTGTGTGTGTGTGTGTGTGTGTGCGTGTGTCAGCTCGCTGTTATCCACAGCGGGGACGTGGTGGCTCTGCTGTATGGCCGAACATCTGGCAGGTCCATCCGTCTCCATAATTGAGTTATACTTCCCCCACTTAACACGGCACCGCCTTCCCAGAGACAAAGAGGCAAAGTTTATTCTCCACTTTGCATTAAGTTTTTTGCCTCGGCGGGGCAGGACTATATTGACTCGGAGAGCGAAGGGGGGCCTAGCGCGACTGAATCACAAACAGGCGTCTGGGGTGCCCGCTGCTTATTTCTCAGTGTCTGCCTGTCCGTACGGGACGGCAAGGGTTGATACCTGTGTGAAGATGACTTATGGTGAGTGCCAATGGGTTTTCGTTTTTCTTTTCAAATATAGAATATAAGCGAATCAATATCTTTTTCTGTTGGTGTCGTATAATGGAAGCATCATGCGCTGGGTTTTATTCGTCTGCGGCGACGGAAAAAGTTTGTGGGGCCGGTTTGTCTCTGGGTTATTTCGCCGGTGATTGTGCTTCTGCGACACTTTCCACCCTGAAACGCTGAAAGTCCTTTTGTCCTTTTCTTTCTTGGTTTGATTAAATCTTACTGAATCTCTCTCTCTCTCTCTCTGTCTCTCTCTCTCTCTCTCTCTCTCTCTCTCTCTCTCCCCCTCTCTCTCCCTCTCTCTCTCTCCCTCTCTCTCTCTCTCGCTCCCTCTCTCTCTCTCTCTCTCTCGCTCTCTCTCTCTCTCTCTCTCTCTCTCTCTCTCTCTCTCTCTCTCTCTCTCTCTCTCTCATGCTCTATGGGACTCTACCATCCAGGCGTGGCGGAGGTCATCGTGCTGGTGGGAGGGCGCCAGGCCGTCGGCATGAACCAACGCTCCCTGACTGCGGTGGCGTGCTTCAACCCCCAGAGCAGCAAGTGGTACCCTCTGGCCAGCCTGCCCTTCTACGACCGCGAGTTCTTCAGCGTCATCTCGTCCGGGGACAACATCTACCTATCAGGTATTCAATTCAATTCAATTCAATTCAATTCAATTTAATTCAATTTCATTTGTTGAGTCCTTAAACACAGGTACAGTCTCAAAGGTCTTTACAGGCCGTGTATTTATGACACCCCCCTAACCGTAGCCACCCAGAGGGCAAGAAAATACTCCCTAAAAGGTGACATATTATACCACCAGGTGTGATTGCTTCAAAACGGCTTGTAATGGCTAACCACATTCACACCTGGTGGTATAATATGTCACCTTTAATTAGCAAATTACATTTTTTACATTTACATTTAGGGCATTTAGCAGACGCTTTTATCCAAAGCGACTTACAATAAGTGAATTTGTTACAATAAGTACATTTGTCATAAGAAGTGAAACAATATATCGCTGTCGGTACAGTAAAGACGTTCATAGAACCACGTGCAAGTATTACAATCGCTAGGCTAACCCATTCCCCGTGTAAAGCAATGATAGCAACTACTGTAGATGCTACACAATTAAGTACCTTGAATAAGTGCAATGTACAAGTGCCAGGACGTACAACATTCAATGGTGGCTGTGCATTGGTTTCTATGCAGAGTCGAGGTGAACTCTGAACAGGTGAGTTTTGAGTCTTTTGCGGAAGCTGGTGAGCGACTCTGCGGTCCTGACATCGGTAGGGAGCTCGTTCCACCACTGAGGTCCCAAAACAGAGAAAAGTTGTGACTTTGCTGATCGACCTTTGCTTGCTCTTAGCGATGGCGGTACCAGACGTCCAGCTGAGGTAGTTGAGCGGAGGGATCGAGCTGGGGTGTGTGGCTTTACTAATGCTTGGAGGTAGGCAGGGGCAGTTCCATCGACTGCCTTGTATGCCAGTACCATCATCTTTAATCTGATGCAAGCTATTACAGGGAGCCAGTGGAGGTCTCGAAGAGGTTTTTACGACACAGAATGAACACGTGAATAAATGAATGAATGGATGCGATCGGACCGACCGGTGTAGTTTTACTGGTCCGGTTGCACGGTTCGAGCACGATGCCGTCTTGTGCTTTACCTTCAGTCGTAAGACCACCCACAAAAGTTCAGTTTCAGGTTTAAAATACGTTAACTTTCGGACGTGTTTACGCGTCGTGACTAAATGTCCAACAATGAGGAGAAGCTGATTTTGTCAGTTTAAGGGGATGATGGTTTATTCAAAAAAATGTAAAAGCAATCTGGTGCTCCGCGTCTCGCCGTGTCCATTTTAACCGTTAAATCAGTTTAAAAGGCACAATTGTGCACACAGCCCCCCCGCTTCACAGGGGGTCCGCACAGCTCTCACAAAGCACTACTGCCAAAGCGTTTCAGAAGAGTCTGCGTCTGTTGTGATGCCGCTCTGTGTTTCTCAGCGCCTTAGTTGAGAGGAAACAGGAAATTGGCGTGCATTGGTGTTTGTATGGGGAAAAATATAAACCGCAGTGTTTTATTTGTATTTTTATTTATCGAACAAAAAAGAAGATTAGCATTATTATTTCATTCCAATCCTTTTTTTGCGATAAACTAAAGGGCACAAAAAGAGAACAAAGAGAGAATTCAAGCTATTGAGTTGCCCACGTTTTGTGTATTCACTGTATTCTCCTGTCGTCTGATAAATCACGGAGATGGAGCGAATGTGAGCGACAACACCGTTCTATTCCTGACCTGCGCTCTAAGAGCCTTTCATTTTTCTCCTTGGTAT
The DNA here is from genome assembly GCF_949987615.1 of Pollachius pollachius. Classification (NCBI taxonomy): domain Eukaryota; kingdom Metazoa; phylum Chordata; class Actinopteri; order Gadiformes; family Gadidae; genus Pollachius; species Pollachius pollachius. The sequence continues at coordinate 66,269 of NW_027641527.1, forward strand.
TTTGTGTACTCTGCAGTCACCGCAGTGGTCCACACCTGATCATTTCTTCTCCTTTACAAAGCTACCGCTCGGACTCTCTCTCTGTTTCGCCCCTCACTTTCACACCTCGCTTTCACACCCACCTCTCTCTGTCTCTCTCTCGCTCTCTCGCTCTCGCTCTCTCTCTCTCTCTCTCTCGCTCTCTCTCTCTCTCTCTCTCTCTCTCTCTCTCTCTCTCTCTCTCTCTGTCTCTGTCTCTCTCTCGCTCTCTCTCTGTCTCACTCTCTCTCTCTCTCTCTCTCTCTCTCTCTCTCGCTCTCGCTCTCGCTCTCTCTCTCTCTCTCTGTCTCTCTCTCGCTCTCTCTCTGTCTCTGTATCTCTCTCTCTCTCTCTCTCTCTGTCTCTCTCTCTCTCTCTCTCTCACATAATAAGCCTTTACGTTTCTCCTCAAGAACTACGGTAGTTCCTCCCCTTTCCATAGTACATTTGCGTGGTTCCCCTGTACGCCTCTCAAACCACGCCATTCACCAGCTGGAACAGCAACAGGACTAGTCTTCCATGTACCGTCTCATCGTCCTCGTCATCCTCCTCCCTCACCTCAACCCCCTGCTTTTCTCCCTCCCTTCTTCCTTCTCCAACTTTACCTTCTCCTCCTCCTCCTCATCCTCTGCCTCCACCTCACCTCACCCTCCCTCCCTCCATCCTCTCTCTTCATATATATGTAAATGTGTGTTTGGACGTGGGTACAGGTCACTACGTGTCTGCAGGGTGCTTGCAGATCCAGGGGAGGGGGGGATGGAGAGGGCGAAGGGGTCGGTGAGGGCCAATGGGGAGTTCGGTTCCGAGGTGTGTGTGCGTGTGTGTGGGTGGGTGCGTGCGTGCTTGTGCATGTGTGCGTACCTGTATGTGTGTGTGTGTGCGTGCGTGGGTGTCTGTGTTTTTCGTGTGTGTGTGTGTGTGTGCGTGTGTGTATTTACGTACACAATCACATATGCATGTGCGTATGTACGTACGCACACACACACACATACATGCAGGCACGCACGCACGCATGCGTGCGTGCGTGCCTGCATGTATGTGTTTGTGCATATGTGTGCGTGTGTGTGCGTACATTTGTGTGTGTGTGTGTGTGTGTGTGTGTGTGTGTGTGTGTTTGATGCGTGTGCTGCCTCCCCCAATCAAGGAGCCATGATCTCATAGCCATAAAAGAGGGGGCTCACTGGAGCGCTGCTGGCAGTGTGTGTCACAGCACGTAGCCTGAGGAGCCGATCTGATCGGGCTGGGGAGCACCGGAGAGTGTGTGAGCCGGGTGTGCCCTCTCGCTGGCTGGCTGGCTGGCTGGCTGGCTGGCTGGCTGCCTGGGTGGGTGGCTGGTTGGGTTGATGGATGGATGGGCTGGAAGACTGGTGAGCAGGGTGACTGGCGGGATGGCGCAATGGCTGGCTGACTTGTGGTTGACTTATCGGCGATTCCCACCAGACAGATGTCCGGTCCAAGTCGGATGTTCTCCCCATTAAAACGTACTTTGCGCACTGACCTGCTTCTTCTCATGTGTGTAGTCAATCAATGGCTCCTTAATGATGAGGAAAAAGGGGGGTCAACGGATCTCATGGGTATATGCATATCGCTCACCCGGACTGTCCTAACTCTCTCTCCCCCCCCCCCCCCCCCCCACCCCGCCCCTCTCTCTCTCTCTCTCTCTCTCTCTCTCTCCCTATCTCGCTCTCTCTCACCGCGCAGGCGGCACCGAGTCGGGCGTGGCTGTGGCGGACGTGTGGTGCTACATGTCCCTGCTGGACAACTGGAACCTGGTGTCGCGCATGACGGTGGCCCGCTGCCGACACAACAGCCTGGTGTACGACGGCAAGCTGTATACCATCGGCGGGCTGGGGGCCGCGGGCAACTTGGACCACGTGGAGAGGTGGGTTCAGGGTTCGGCTGGACCCTAGGGCCACCGTGACCTTTGGCCACACACACTGATGCAACATGCTACTTCGACCTTTGACACGTGCTACTTTGACCTTTGACACGTGCTACTTTGACCTTTGACACGTGCTACTTTGACCTTTGACACGTGCTACCTTGACCTCTGATGCGTCCTACTTTGACCTCTGGTGAATGCTACTTTGACCTTTGACACATGCTACTTTGACATCTGGTGCATGGTACTTTGACCGCTGACACGTGCTACTTTGACCTCTGACACATGCTACTTTTGACCTTTGACACATGCTACTTTGACCTCTGGTGCATGCTGCTTTGACCTCTGATATGTGCTACCTTGACCTCTGATGTGTGCTACTTTGACCTCTGACACATGCTACTTTAACCTGTGACACATGATACTTTGACCTCTGACACATGCTACTTTGACTTCTGACACATGCTACTGTGACCTCTGACACGTGCTACTTTGACCTGTGACACATGCTACTGTGACCTCTTACACATGCTACTTTGACCTCTGACACATGCTACTTTGACCTCTGACACATGCTACTTTAACCTCTCACATGGTCTATTTTGACCTGTGGCACGTGCTACTTTGACCACTGATAAATGCTACTTTGACCTTTGACACGGTCTACGTTGACCTTTGGCGCATGCTATTTTGGCCAAACTTTTTGGCAAACTTCTTTTAGAGGTGAATTGCTGCTGAGTCGGCACGATGTTTATGTGAGTGGAGGGGAAGATATGCATTTAAACCTATATGAAAACTATTAGAAATGTTGGCACATCGCCACGGACGGGAGCCATTTTGTGCTTGCCTTGCAAGCGCACTATTTTAGTATTTAGTCCGTGGGCAAAAACCCTTTCTTCCAAACGGACTTAAGCGGTAAGCGCTTGGGGAGGAGCCAACACGAGGGTTTAAGCTTTCACTCAAGGACGCTCACAGGTGCACTGCGGACATCGGGCATCAAACCAGCGAAGCTTTTTCGCCCAGTTTGAACACAGCACCTTGCACCGAGCGTTGAACCAACCCTCAGGGTGGCGGATCGAGAGCTTGGTTTGACGAGGCACTCCTGAAACATCAACGAATGCTGGTGACTTCATAGGCTGTTGATGTTTACTTCCGATTCCTTCAAATCAGGGAGCCCTTCCCCCCGCCGCATGTCCCTCCCTGTCTACCTCAGAGTTGGCTGAGCCCGCTCTGCAGTTAAGGGTGGGTGGTGTTGCGTCACGCAGGCCCGTCGTAGCGTAAGGTGTGGTGGTGTTTTCAGCCGGCTCACCACTCGTGTGAAGGAATAAGTAACGTGGGATCACGTCGCCGCAGCTTTAAGAGCAGAGAGAACGCGAGAAGGCTTTCCTGGCACCTGATTGGACAGCTCTGAGCGTTGTCTGTTTCCCATGCATATTAATGGAGGAATAGATAAATACACACAGTGATTTAGTGCTTTTGCTGTTGGTGGTGAGCGGGCAGAGTTAACCAACGGCTCGGACGTTAGAATTATGAATAAATAGGATATAAATACAATGTCGTTAGTGGCGGTGATGTTCAAGTGCCTTGCCTCAAAATATCCCAGTCGCCCGTACGTGAAGTATGGTGCCGAT
>NW_027641526.1:0-7500 GCF_949987615.1 Pollachius pollachius
AGGGAGAGAGAGAGAGAGAGAGAGAGAGAGAGAGGGAGAGAGAGAAAGAGAGAGAGAGAGAGAGAGAGAAAGAGAGAATGAGGATAGAGAGAGGGAGAGAGAGAGGGAGAGAGAGAGAGAGAGAGAGAGAGAGGAGAGAGGAGAGAGAGAGAGAGAGAGAGAGAGAGAGAGAGAGAGAGAGAGAGAGAGAGAGGAAGAAAAGGCAGACAAGATTCCGAGAATATCATGTAAAGAACTGTCACAGAAAAAAAGATAATTGAAAAAGTGAAGAGTTGGAGTCGTTTTGTTGTCCGGGTGCCTCGTCTCTCAGACATCCTCAAACTAATTCAACAATGCTGTCAAATCAATCCCTTTTCATTTCCACCGTGTCCTTGGAATGGCTTGTCAATATAATTCTGCCACTTTGAGTGTATTTGGCCACTGCTAAAACTGAATGAGTGTGTGTGCTTTGAACTCGTAATTTTCTGCAAAGCCTCTCATTTTCCTTCTCAAGAAAAACCCTCTCAAAACAATCACCTCCTTAACTGTTTGTACCACAAAGGCTTTTACAAATCCCCTCGAATATTATCTTGAACATATGAGCCAGTTAATGTTTGATTTAATTTTATTTGTGAGTTAAGGGCAACAAAATTTCAAGCCAGCGGAATACATCTCCTATTCTGTGATAACTCATGACCTCCGCAAATCAAAGTCTACAATGCGATATTCAATTCGAGAAGCGGATAAATATGGTACAAATAAATACAAGAAAGCATTCCTTGATCGCAAAAATACGATCTGTATACTTGCCGCTATCTACGGTGACACAGATAAGCTGGGTTTGTGAAAGTAGTACGGGTAAACAGAGTAGAAGTAGGAAGATATGTTTCTGCACTAGCAGTCAGTGTATGACTCACTTTATATACGACCACCCACCCACACCCACAGACACGCACTCACGCACACACCCACACGCACGCGTACACATATTTAAATGGTCCCTTGTCTTTCGAATAGCTTAGGCTTAAGAGTTGTCATTAGATTAACTTGTAAAGTTGGGCCTCTAAAATTCAAGAGATTATAACTGTGACGGGGGGCCTATTTATACCCTTAACTACAAAAAATAACACACACACACACACACACAGACAGACACAGGTATGCACGCAAACTTACAGATCACAGTAACACACAGACTAATATTTATGGACAATGTATAACGCTGTGGCCCGAAGCCAAAAAGTAAAAGGAATCCTTTGTCATTATTGACAGGGTTTTCAGCCTCTCGGGAGAGCAGACATACCCGTAGGACACCACTGACGTGGGACACTTTGTAAGTGCTCGTTTTGCAACAACAACCAATTACGATGACCTATAGCCCCATACAAAGTGATCATGGGGGTGTCGCAGGGCATGGATGGATGTGCGGTGCACTGTGCTGACTAAGGCCATGAAGAGGGCCTAAAAAGGGACAGAGCAAATCAAACACAGGAAGTGCCCCGCGGGGAACCATTTCTAAAAAACGGCTGCGGTTTCAAACTGTCAAGTAATGCGTTCTCCACCTCTTTTTGACCCACCCCCCCCCCCCCTTCACCCTGTGTCATACATGCACCATTTGGGAAGAAAATAAGAAATAAAATCCTATTCCAGGCCAAAGCCTAAGCTAGGCCAGGAAGGCTAACTTTGGACGCTGCAAACCCAAATCGAAGCAGTCAAACGTTGTCTTTGAACGTCATCGTTTACCACTGTGATGTGTCTACAGGGGGCCTGCACTTTTCCTCCAGGGGAACTACACAAAAGGCAAAAAAGAAACAATGGTTTAACACAAATTCATAGTTCAAAAGTAATTGCCTCAGTTTATTCCCACAGTTTAAAAGTTGACCAAGATGTGTGTGTGTCTGTGTGTTTTTGGGTGTGTGTGCGCGCGCGTGAGTTCGTGTGTGCATGCGTGCGTGTTTGTGTGTGTGTGTATTTCGTTGAAGCTGAAGAGAGTGAGACCAGTGAGAGATGATGATTACAGAGATGGTGATGGTCGATGGTTTGACTGACTTAAACCTTTCTAGCCAAGCAGGGGTGAGAGTCGTAACAGTTGACCACTGTCCTTTCGGCTTTGTAAACGGCCATTGCATGTGCTTAGAGTGGTCGTCGTTGAAAATGTCCTCAACGACAATTTAAGACATTTAAAGTTCCTCAATTTAGGAACTTCAAATGGAGGCATAAAATGAGGACATTTGGTTAAACGTGGGACAGAAACGGCGAGAGTTCACAGCAGAAGCAAGCTAAAGTGAGGAGAAAAGACTCAAACGTTTTAGCAACAAACAATGAAACGGGAGGGAGTTTGCTGTAGATGGGGCAAATCAATGAGAGAACCCTGGAGAGAATAAGGAAAATACATGTCTGGAATGGAAGAGTGACGTTAACAGAGCAAGGTTTGGGATGAATAGGAAGCGGCGGCTGACAGGTTCAACACATGAACATAAAACAACGTTGGCATCGGGAACATCAGAATGTTGGATCTTCCTCCTCCGTCTTACTGCCAATGTGTGTAAAGCTTGTGTGGACACGCACGCACGCACGCACGCACGCACGCACGCACGCACGCACGCACGCACGCACGCACGCACGCACACACACACACACACCTGTTTTGCAAGTTGACGTTTAATGTTTTTGCAAGAGTGAGAGTGTGTGTGCACACACACAGACACAGAGTGTATATTTATCAAAGTTGTGCTTTTGGCTATTTGCAGTTCCCTTTACTGCCTTCATCCCCCTAAAAAGCTGACAGAATATTAACCCAGACTATAAAAAAAATCAAGAGACATCCTAATGAATTTATAAGCTTTTAAGAAAAGGGGGGGGAGAGAGATAGAGAGACTGAAGCGAGAGAGAGAAAGCGAGAGAAAGCAAGAGTGAGAGAGAGCGAGAGCGAGAGAGATATGGGGAGAGAGAGAGACATAGGGGGAAAGAGTCAGAGATAGGAAGAGAGAGAGAGAGAGAGACAGAGAGAGAGAGAGAGAGAGAGAGAGAGAGAGAAAGAGAGAGAGATAGGGGGAACGAGAGTGAGAACGAGAGGGAGAGACAGCGAAGCATCTGGTTAGCCCTCTGCTGGTGCTTCATCTTTCTGTCGCAGTGTGCACGGGGAGCGGAGAGAGACAGAGTAATTTAATTAGCGGCGGACGGCCATTATCGATGGATGATGGCGTCGCCGCGGCAACATCAAACAACTCCGCCGAGATGACAGGGAGTCCAAGGCGCTGAGTGGGCGGCTGGGCGGATGGGTTATTTAAAATGCATGGGCTAAGTTCGGGAGCAAGCTCACAGCTGCACTATCAGGAAGGAATAGACGATGACAGGAGAAGACAAAAGGTGTAAAGAGCGGAGGCAGTTGAGAGGGTTGAGTTTTTGGAGCGAGATGGGCGTGGGGAAGGACAGGAAGGAAGGGGGAATAATGAGGTTGTGGGGTGGGGGGGGGCAGGGGGGTGAGATAAAAGGCAGGAGACTGTAGTCGGAGGAAATGGGTGCTGGGGCAGAGATAGTTTTCCCATGGAATATGGCAGTTCATATGGGAGAGGAAATGAGAGAGAGAGGTAGTGAGACAGACAGTGCAGAGAGAGAGACAGCGAGAGATAGAGGCAGAGTGAGAGAGTGAGAGATGGATACAGAGACAGAGACAGAGAGAAAGAGAGATAGAGAAAGAAAGGCAGAGTGAGCGAGAGAGGGACAGAGTTTGAATTGTTACAGAGGTTGTTAAAAGAGTAACAAACAGAGGTTTATTGGAACAGAATCAAACAAATACCGACGTATATAGATTAATGGCCATGTTTTTTATAATTAACAGTCCAGCGTCATGCTTGGCGGAGAAGGTTTTATGCAGGTCTCCTGCCGTGTGTGCCCATATCCAATTTACATTCCCTCATCAAATTCACCAATGTGAATGCATGCGAGTGCATCCACAAACACGCGCACGCACGCACACAGACCAACTACACAACATTCCTCCGTCAACGTGTTTGTCAGCAACGAGTCACGAGCCGCGAGTCAAAGTTATGAGCTACTTCCTGATTCAGAACTAATGAGACAAATAGTCGCATTTTACTCAAAACATTCCACCCTTTCATGTTCTCTCCCCTTGTTAATCCATCCTCACACTCAAAAACATTTATTTTCCCTTCGCCTGTATTTCCCCTCTGTCAAACTACAGGCTAATTGATTGTTATAATTCGTGACATATATTTATAGGAATTCATGTGCCGTACCAAGACTGGTGCACAGAAGGCACGGTCTGTACGTCCATACATCAATTCAGAACTCATAACGAATACTGTGCAATGCATCCTCTGCTTTGCTCATCCTCTCAATCTTCTGCTCGGCACTTCTCTGACACACTGTGCCTATACTCTCCTCGCGTTTACCGCTGAACTCTCCTACTTCTTATCCAAACATCTGTCTGGGGTGCAGCACTCATCTCAACCTGCTTCTCTTTCTGAGTGGCTCCAACTGTCTGCGAAGGTACAAGATGAGAAAATGGTATGATTATGCTCTGCCGATGACATTTGGGCGGGGGGGGATTGGGAGGGGGAGCGATAGATGTAAGTTCAGAATTTGGTCCTAATACAAGCTTCTAAAACATAAACTTTCTGCCCTTTTGTTGTGCTTAAAAATGGACCAAAGGTGAAGGAACTCGATTTCAGTTCATTGTAGCAGCCAGTCATATAAGTATCCAATGCTGTTGAAAGGCTTCTCCGTGGCCATGCAAGGTTAGTTTGAATTTTTCCATTTCTTTGCCTCTCCGTTTTCTTTTATTACAAGTTCCTCTCCGATCATCCATCCTCCCTCTCTCCTTCCCTCCGGCCCGGCCAGGCAAACTTTTGCTTGCTGCCGGAGGAGAGACAGGGGAAAGATTCGGCTGACCTTTCTGTGTGTCTTGTGTGGCTTTAGGCAAAGCGGGTGTCTCTCAGATAAGCCAGCAGTGGGGAGACAGACAGAGAGAGAGAGAGAGAGAAAGGTGCGGACGGACAGACAGAAAGCTGAGGGGGGTTGTAGAAAAAAAGAAATAAGAGGGAAAAATGAATTTGGAGGATGAAAAAGAGAATGAAACGGAGGGATAGAGAAGGTGAGGCGAGGCTTTTAGCAAAAGAGACGAGGATGAGTTGGAGGTGAACAATTTCGAGACAGCAAACCTTGAGTAATGGCATGAGGCACTTTTATTGCATTATTATTCCCGCTCTTACAAGAATTCCATTTCATTTCCACCAACCGCCTCGCCTTGCTCTGTGCGAGCCTCATGCTATTGTTCATGAAAACAAAAGGAAACGCTTTGGCCCCCAATTCTGGTGTTGGATGAAAGAAACAAGTTAAAAACCAAAAGCTTCAGCAACAGTACAGCAATGAAGTAGTATCGAGGAAACAAAGCCCAAATCGGGAGAACAGCCTCCACTTGGACTCCCCCAGGCCCCGGAGCAGAGACTTATTGATCGGGTGCATCGTGTTGAATGCGTTTTGAATCGCTAGATCCGCAGAGTGGTTAAACAATCTACACCTCCCGTATGAACACATGAAATGGATGTGCATGCACACACACACACACACACACACACACACACACACACACACACATACATTCACATGCACGTGCACAGTGGTGTGAAGACAAAGTGGCAGCAGTTAGATGGCGGGGTGCTGGTGGCAGGCTGCTATACAGCAGATACAACAGAAGGCTGCCTGCCGGAAAATCATCAGTGTATCATTTACCTTGCGTGCATGCGCACACATACACACACACACACACACACACACACACACACACACAGACAAAATCATGCAAGCATGCACATAAACACAGGTGTGCACATATAAACACACGTGTTTGCCAGCGTACACACGTGTCTACACACACACACACAAACACATACACAACCACACACACACAAAAGTGTACACATGAACATGCACACACAGAGAGACACAGACACACAAATTAACACACACATGCGCACTCATGCTCGCGGCGCTTTAGCCAATCTAATAGCTGTCAGCATTCACAACACCGGCTTAATATGAGCTCTGTGTCCCATTGATTTTGTGACTCTCCTCTGTTGTGTGGTGTTGGAAGACGGCAGCAGGTTGGCTTATCAGTGGAAATGCGCAGCACCGGCGGCGCCTTTGGCTGCAGTGCACCAGCTGCTAGGGGTGACTCTGCCAAACACACGTGTGTATGTGTATGTAGGATGGTTGTTAGCATTCCTATGTACGTCAAACTAGAAGACGCGTTTTCTAGAGATTTTGCATGGGAAATGTTCTGGTTACAATGAGTGAATGAATGAGGTGTGAGTGTGAATGCATGCTCATCGGGTATAAGTATATGTAGGGAGAAAACAAACTGATTGGTATTCCTGTATTGATATCATTGCAGCATTGCAATTGATCAGTATTATGTGTTTGTGTGCTTTGAGTCATACCCGGCTTAGTAAATGCCTTTTAACGAGAGTGTATTCGCTAAAACGTTTTTTAATGAGCTGTCACAGTTGAATTTAGCTTGGGATGATATATGATTATAATGATAGAATTCCTGTGATATCTGTCGCTATCAGCCAGCCATGTCTGCTGCATTGTGTTGGTGAGTGGTTTATTTAGCTGTGTGTGAACGAGACAGACACCCTGGCGAAGTCATCCCCTGCCAACACAACAGAAAGATGTGATGATTTTAATGGGAAAGCGTGGAGCGGGAGCCTGTGCCTTGTCAAAGACTTGGATGGGAAAAAAGCGAAAGGGGAAAGACAACTTTTTCTTCAAACCCGTCTAACAGACTAACCCTCACTTCCTTCGGGTATATAAGCACATCCTCTTCTGAACACACTTATTGATTTGGACGGATAACAAATTCCGTTTGAGTAGCTGACAGAGAAGCATAATGCCGCCGAAGCCTCTTCTCAAACGTTATGATCCTTTTCAGCCGAGAATTAAGAGAAAGAGAGAGCAGCTGCCGAAGGGGGGAATGCCCGGGAAAAGGTCAGCGATGGTCACAATCCAATCAATGCAGCTTCACTTCCACTCTTCACACCGGCAAGTGTCCTCCTCCTCCCCTCCATTGTGCTCGAATAAATATTCTGTATGCCTCAGCCAAACTTCTCCTTACTCTCTCGATCCGTCGCTTATTATTTCAATTTTCTTTGTATATCTATACCTGTCCTGTTGTAGGAAATAATGCTAATTAGGCGATGACTTCATCACGGACACAGCAATGGTCGGACGGTGCGACGCAGAAGACAATCTTATCTGTCTCCTGTCAGCAGACAATAGGGAGGACACTGTAGACACTTCCTTGGTTAACATTTATAATCGAGGCTATTCTGGAACCCGTGTTCCTGTTTTAGGTGCTTCGTCAGGATTTGTCCCTGGCTCTGGGTAACTGTGTATTTCATGCAACTCTGAGGTGTATTCTGGGTAAATAAAAGGCAAAAAGAATGTGTCCTCTCACTCCCAGCAGACTGTCATCCCGTTAGTGAAGGCACCCCCTTG
>NW_027641525.1:5000-12500 GCF_949987615.1 Pollachius pollachius
CTCCACCGGCAGTTTGTTATGCTCACTGTACCCTTTAGTCAATTATTTTTATGACTGAAACCATAAATACGAACGATGCCGTACAAAACGGTTATTTTTATCATTATACGATACTGGAATGGGCCAAATAAGGAACACTTTTAATGGATAGATAAAGTACCTCATAAACGGATGGAAATGTAAGAACGTTTGTGATTATTGGGTCAAGGTGACCATTTAACTAAAGATAACTGTAGCACATATTCACAGTGTTTTTTAAACAGGTAGGACCGCACGTTTTCTCTCGTCTGTGATGCCCTGGTTATCTTGTGGCCCCACCTCTGGTTTTCCTGCAGTCCTCATGAGGTAGAAAGCAGCCGACACAAGCTGAGGACACATTGTATGGGGAGGGGAACGCATTCAGCACCACTGGAGGAGGAAGAACGGAGTTGATGTTCTGCCGGTGCAGGCCGTGTGTTTTCATTACCTGGACCAGGCCTCTGCGCCCCTGCCACCTCAGCACTTTGTCCCAGAGATGTGCAGTTAGCATCTTCTGCAGGGAGCCGGCTCCTTCCTTTTTGCATTGCTAATCCCGAACCCTGTTTGCAGTTTCTCCTTTCTTGCTGTGTCTCCAGTCATTCAGGGTATTTATACCCCCAGTAAAACAGATTTGAACCTGGTCCCTTAACTGCATGTAAACATAGATAAATCACCCAATCCTGATCTGATGGTAACTAACATAACCGGGCAAAGTGCAAACACCCGGAGCATTGATGTTCTGAGCGGGGTCCGGGGTTCTGAGCGGGTTCTGTCCGATTGACAGCCCAGTGACAGCCCAGTGACAGCACAGTGACAGCACAGTGACAGCAGGTGCAGCCATCAACGTAGGTTGAGCTATGATGACTCGCTGAGCATGTTTACACGCAAAGAAATAACCAAGAAATACAAGGAAACGCAGCAATAAATCAATATCAGCTTGGTAACTTGGAGTGGTAACTGTGAAACTAATTAGCAGGGTTGGCTCATATGGGAGTGGGACGCGACCGGTCGGACCTGCCGGTTTGATGTGCAGGTTCCACTCTGGTTCATGTTAGTTGGAATCTTTTATGAGTGGAATATAAACATTGCACTCAGGCGCATGTCGGGCAGACACCCATGATGTCAACATGATTCATGAATGATAGGAATACTTTAACTTCCACCCTGATTGCTCCATTACTGACTCTAAAGCTTCAGCAGCAAGACTTCTGAGAGTCAAGCTAAGCTCTTGTACACAGCATGTTCTTTTATGAAGGCTCTTTGAAGACATGGGCATTGCATTTGTGTAGATTCCAGAAATCATGCTTGATTCCGTAGAATTAGGAGAGTATAAAGATTGGACCAATCCCAACTGGTCGCATGACTTCTGAAGAGGCCCATCCCGGGCGTCTGGGTATGGCCTGAGGCGGACCCGGATTGCGTGGAGGATGTCTTCGTAAACACGGTGAGCAGCATTACGCACCGGGTTCCTCGGAAGTTCACCTTTACGCATTCAATGACGCGGCGAAACACGCTTGTTTTAGCATGTTAAGCTAGCAACTAGCCCCTCCCACCCCGACATGGCTCCGCCTCCAACGATTGGAGTCGCAAAGACACCGGCCAAGAGAAACAATTCGCAGCCCACCATTGCCCTTCGTGTCTGACGGGAGTGTGTTGGAGCTGAAATAACTGGTAGGAGGAGGAGGAAGAGGAGTAGGAGGAGGGGGAGGAGGGGGAGGGGGAGGGGGAGGAGGAGGGGAGGAGGGGAGAGGAAAGGGTGGTTTGTCATCATAGTCATCAGTAACTGTCACCGCTATGCTGCCGGCTTAATTAACTAGCTTGGTCATTAGCATGGCTAACCTTCCTTTCCTGTCCCTCTTCTGTCTCCCCCCTCTCTCTCTCCTCCTCTCTCCCACTCCCTCTCTCTCTCTCTCTCTCTCTCTCTCTCTCTCTCTCTCTCTCTCTCTCTCCCTCTCACCAACACACCACTCACTGTGCTCCAAATAAAAGCGCCTGATTATTCGGCGCTTCAAGTCCTGGCCAATTACAGGGTCCAAATGGAGCAGCATTAATCAAATCTTTTAGTGCGGTGCAAACTCTGAGGTATCAGATTGCACCGTGCCGCAAAGCCAATATGTCAGTGTCAGCCTGGGCCGGTGGGGGAGGCATTTAGCAGCTAGCGAGATGTGCTAGCGCTAGCGAGCCGTGCTAACGCCTGGTTGCAGCGGACCATTAGCATGACACGGCAGTAGTCTGTCCTCCATCTGAACCTATTTTTAATCTCTATCCATCTCTCCCCCTTTCTCCTTCTCCCTCTCTCTCCCTCCCTCTCTCCCTCTCTCCTCCTCTCTCCCGCCCCCACCTCTCTCTCTCTCTCTCTCTCTCTCTCTCTCTCTCTCTCTCTCTCACTCTCTCACTCTCTCACTCTCCCTCTCTCTCTCTCTCTCTCTCTCTCTCTCTGTCTGGGCAGGCTAGGGCTTGAACAGGATTGAGTGATATGACAAGGGTGGAGGAAGGAAGTGACAGAGGTGAAGGGGGAGGAAATGAATGAAAGGAGATCCGAACAGGACAGATGAGGTAAACAAAGGGACTTTTCTCTTTCTGAACAAAAGTGTATTTCATTCCTCTTTGAAGGGAAAAAGGAAGACATTTTTTTTTCATCTGACAGAAGAATGTCGAAAGTTATACTCGCTTTCATTCACCTTCCCCCACCGCTATGACACCCCTTGCTGGACTGGACAGAATAACAAACAGGACACACAAACAACCGACACATGCACACAGATACACACAAACAAACACACACAAACACACGCACGCACACACACACACACACACACACACACACACACACACACACACACACACACACACACACACACACGCACACACACACACACACACACACAAATAAACACGCACACGTCCCCCGTCCCTGTCCGGCTCGCGGTCCGCCGGTTGCTTGGCGTTGCGCAGCGCCGCGTAATGCCCTCGTTAGGACTAATGATTAAAGGCCGGGGAGATGTGCTAAAGACCCGTGTCACTGGAGTGGCCTTTAAAAAGAGGCATAAATAAACAAGAGTTACGCTGAGGGCCGGGGCGTCCACCCTGGCAGCGTCATAAATTACAGAGTAATGATATTAAAGGCAGAGTGGTTAACATGCCAAGCGGAGCGCTCGTAAATCAGCCTTTCCCGCTGCATCCCGCTCGCTGAGTAATTAAAGCTGATTTATCGCCGGCATTACATCAGTGCGGGATAGTTCATATATCGGTCTCCTTTTCTTTTATTGGACAGTCTGACGGGCGGCCAACAAAATATTACGTTTGAGTCACCCCCCTCCTCCTCCCTGCGCCCTGACCAACGGAGGAATGGGGTGGGTGGGGGGAGGATTTTGCGGTGTTTACGTTTTTTAATGGCACTCACTCACTCACACAAACACACACACAGACACACACATACATATACACACACACACACAGACACACAGATACAAACACAAACACACATACGTATACACGCACACACACGAACACACACACACACACACACGCACACACACGCAAACACACGCACACTCACACACACACACACACACACACACACACACACACACACACACACACACACGCACACACACACGCACATACACACAAAGCAAGAGAGACAGAGAAAAGGTTGTTCATGAAGTACATACAGGCACTTCTTTAAAACATGAAACTGGTGAGAGAGAGTGTGTGATACAGCATTGTATCACACGAACCCTCCCTGTCTCAGCTGTGGAGCAGGGAAGCAGTATCCTGCTAAGTGCGGCCATTTTTAAACACGGGCCTATTAAAACCCTGAGCTGGGGTCGGAAATCTGCGACTGGGCGACTGGGCTGTCCCTCTGTAGTCCTGTCTGTTCCTCTGTCCTCATGTCTGTCCCTCTGTCCTCATGTCTGTCCCTCTGTCCTCCTGTCTGTCCTCCTGTCTGTCCATCTGTCTGTCTGTCTCTCTGTCCTCCTGTCTGTCTTCCTGTCTGTCCTCATGTCTGTCCCTCTGTCCTCCTGTCTGTCCTCCTGTCTGTCCCTCTCTCCGCCTGTCTGTCCCTCAGTCTGTCTGTCTCTCTGTCCTCCTGTCTTTCCCTCTGTCTGTCTGTCCCTCCCGTAGCCAGGCAGCAGCGTGTCGTAGCGTTCTGCCCACGGCTAGCATTCTTCGTGGCTAGCGTTCCTTGCGTTGTAGCGTTCTGCGCGGCGTAGCGTTCTGCGCGGCTAGCGTTCTGCGAGCGGTGTATCATTCTGCCCGCGGCTAGAGTTCCTTGCGTTGTAGCGTTCTGCGCGGCTAGCGTTCTGCACACGGCTAGCGTTCTGCGAGCGGTGTAGCATTCTGCCCGCAGCTAGTGTTCTGCGCGGCGTAGCGTCCTGTGCGTCGTAGCGTCCTGTGCGTCGTAGCGTTCTGCGAGCGGCGTAGCGTTCTGCGTGCCCCGTAGCGTTCTGCACGGCGTAGTGTTCTGCACGGCGTAGTGTTCTGCACGGCGTAG
The DNA here is from genome assembly GCF_949987615.1 of Pollachius pollachius. Lineage (NCBI taxonomy): Eukaryota > Metazoa > Chordata > Actinopteri > Gadiformes > Gadidae > Pollachius > Pollachius pollachius. The sequence goes on from NW_027641525.1 coordinate 9,517, forward strand.
TGTTCTGCACATCGTAGCGTCCTGCGCGGCGTAGCGTTCTGCGCGGCTAGCGTTCTGGAACGCCGTAGCGTTCTGCGTAGTGTTCTGCGCGCGGCGGGGTGGAGACGTTGGCTGAGGAGGAGGACTCGGGATGGTCGAAAGAGGAGGAGAGCGAGTGAAAAGGTCAGCAGAGATCAGAATGCGAGCGAGGCGCAGGTAAATTATTCCTCCGCTGCACTTTGACTCAAAGGAGCTAAGCAGTGCATAAACAGCTCTTTTAATAACAGGGTTTCTGCTGACTTTAAGGGATTTGTTTGGTTGTAAGCACACCTAACTTTGTTTAGGTAAGCAAATCTCAGACTTTATTACAGACAGGCTGAAACAACATTCTTGCTTTTGTAAAACGACACATTTCCGCAAAATCAGGAATATTAAGCTCAGAGTGCACGGATGTGGGCTCTAGCCGTGGATTGGCGGTTAGATTTGATTGATGAGTATTCCATCCCCAATAGGGTCATCATTATTATTATAAGTGTTCTATTTCAAACTTGGTGACACAATCACAGGTCAAAGGGTCGGTCTCGGAGGATTTAGCTGGTGAGGTCAGAGTCGGTTTCCATTTAAAGACGACTTCAAGTTAGCAGTACAGTTAGCTTGAATGTTGCTTTGAGGAAGGAGAGAGACAAAGATAGCTAGGATAAGATGAGATGCTACGCAATGTAATATTTTTAAGCGCAAGGACGTATAACATCCAATAAGTGCGTACATTATGTGTCAGGCCGTACAACACACAATAAGTGCGTACATTATGTGTCAGGCCGTACAACACACAATAAGTGTGTACATTAAGTGTCAGGAGGTACGACACACAATAAGTGCATGAGAGCGGTGTGGGGGGGCTATGCAGAGTCTAGGTGAACTCTGAACAAGTGAGTCTTGAGGCTTTTCCTAGCATTTAAGACAACCAAGATGTCTTTTGAGTCAACTAAACACGAATCCTCCGTCTCAGCCCCGCCGCAGGTCGTATCGTCGGCGTGTCCCAGGGACCACCTGACCGCCTCAGACCGACGACAGCTCCGAGTTCACTCCCGCAGAACAGAACGCTCTCGGAGAGCGGAGACATCTGGCGGGGCGCGTGATGTTTTAACCGCTCCCCTAATGACGTTGTTTATGCTAACGGGTACAGTAATACATCACGTGAGACCGGCTCCTTTCCTGTCATTAAAAAGTAACTTCAACACATTACAGACATATTGTTTTAGCGCTGCGTATTTGAAAGTCTCGTTCGGTCGGTTTCAGCCCGGGTCGATGGAAGGCAGATTGTAAAAGATACGGTCATGGACGCTGAATTAACTGGGCCGATGCTAATGAACCGCGACACTTTTATTATCGTTATTAATTAGAGCTTTTCAGGCAGCTGAACTAAATCAATATGCTGGACTTAAGCTCGTTTCATCTGGGCCGCTCCGATTAATGAGCGTGATTTTGTAATTCTCTTTTTCGCCCTGGCTAGTGTCTTTAACGGGTTAGATAACACGCAGAGCAGGGTGAAATACTGCAGCCAGAGGGACAGGAACCTCCGACAGGATTATTTAACCCTTCTTACCCTGCCATTCCTTCACCAGCGTCAGGCCTTGTGCTTCCAAACACACTTTATAGCACTGTAACCATGTGTACCTAAAATACACAAACACACTCCAACTCACATGAACACAAACAGCTGCAGGACTACAGATGTGCTATACAAGGAGGAGGAGGGCAAGATAGAGAGAGATAGAGAGGGAGAGAGAAAGGGCATAAGAGAGAGAGAGAGAGAGAGAGAAAGAGAGGAGTGATAAGAGAGAGGGAGAAAGAGGGGAAGAGAGGGACACAGAGTTAGACAATAGTGGAATGAGGGCAATAGTCAGTGACAAACACCTGATTTGTCCTTTAGAAGCATTTGGAGGGGGGAGGGTTGTGTGTGTGTGTGTGTGTTTGTGTGTGTGTGTTTGTGTGTGTTTGTGTGTGTGTGTGTGTATGTGTGTGTGTGTGTGTGTGTGTGTGTGTGTGTGTGTGGATGGGGGGTATTATTTAAAACACACACGATGATGGTGACGACCTCACCATCATTACTCTCACCTGGTGATGTGTTCATTTATCACATCCTAATTTCCTAATCCTAATCTCTCTCTCTCTCTCTCTCTCTCTCTCTCTCTCTCTCTCTCTCTCCCTCCCCCTCTCTCTCCCTCAGTCCTTCTGTCTCTCTGTCTGTCCCTCCCTCCCTCCCTCCCTGTGAGTGATGCTTGGCTTGCTGGTCCTTTGTGAAACAGTGGGGGGGGATTACCATAGAATGTCTGCAGGAGTTGAATCGTCGGTGCGGCTGTGTGTGTGTGTGTGTGTGTGCGTGTGTGTGTGTGTGTGTGTGTGTGTGTGCGTGTGTGTGTGTGTGTGTGTGTGTGTGTGTGTGCGTGTGTGTGTGTGTGTGTGTGTTTGTGGCTCTGTGTTTGCGGCTGCGTGTGTGTGTGTGCTTGCGGCTGTGTGTGTGTGTGTGCGTGTGTGTGTGTTTATGTCTGTGTGTGTGTGCGTGTGTGTGTGTTTATGGCTGTGTGTGTGCGTGTGTGTGTGTGTTTGCGGCTGTGTGTGTGTGTGTGTGTGTGTGTGTGTGTACGTGTGTGTGTGTGTGTGCGTGCGTGTGTGTGCGTGTGTGTGTGTTTATGGTTGTGTGTGCGTGTGCGTGTGTGTGTTTGCGGCTGTGTGTGTGTGTGCGTGTGTGTGTGTTTATGTCTGTGTGTGTTTGTGCGTGTGTGTGTGTTTGCGGCTGTGTGTGTGTGTGTGTGTGTATGTCCAGATGTTTCCATCGTGATCGCTGCTCCTCTGTGTGTGGCCTCGCGGCCTCGTGGCCGTAGCTCTCTGTAGCTCCGCCTCCCCTGGCGTCCGCTCTGCTGCGTGTGGAACGCTGCCCTACGGCGCGCCGGGTATGTAGTCACCTGACGGGGAGACGAGGAAGTAGAGGGGCTAACACAGCA
>NW_027641524.1:0-10000 GCF_949987615.1 Pollachius pollachius
AACATTGGCTCCCAGCCACTGTTTAAAGACTGAAAAGGATTTCAACAAACAAACACAGAAACACAAGGAAGAAATCGTGTTTTGCTGAATCGGGGAAATGAAAATGGGCTTCAATTTGGTATTCGTCCACGCCGCTGTGTAAATAAAGCCTGACCCTGAGATGAAATGTAAACTCGTAACGCGTTAACTTCTCATCAGTGCGAGTACAAATAGAAGGTTTCCAAAGGCCCAGTTTTCTTGTGATCCCATTCCCGACTGCAACCACCGCACTCACCTGGCTTTTACTTTCCGTTTTCTTTTACATATTTGGTTACAGTTAACAGTTTGTAAGCTCTAAGAAGCTAAAATAATGGGCTATCCAGACATCAATCACAAATTGATATAATTAATTATTAGAATCTGGTGGATGAGGAAGGGAGAAGGAGCGAGAGAAAGAGAGAGAGAGATATAGAAATAGAATGAATGGGATATAGAATGAAAGGAAATACTTCCTTTCATTCTGAAAGGGCTGCACATAACTGAAATGCATGTGTCCACTTTTTACAGCTGTTTTCTTTTTGACCACACAGCAATTCAATTCATGTAAAAAAAACAAAGCAATTAAGTAATTATTTCACATTCCATCAAATAACAATTGGAGGAAGTAAATTTGCATGAAACTGACTTATATTTATTAACTATTTGTGACATATCATTTGTAATATATGTAATTATTGCAATATTATTTATTGCTTTTTGTATGTTTTAGGGGTCATAGTTGAATCCGGACGGGACGGGAGTAAGTGCTCATCTGGAACCAATCAGCTGGCACGAGAAGTATGATTGGTGAACTTGTCAAGGGGGTGGGGTACCCTGACAGACACCACAGACCCCTCACGCTCTCTCTCTCTCTCTCTCTCTCTCTCTCTTCTCTCTCTCTCTCTCTCTCTCTCTCTTTCTCTCTCTCTCTCTCTCTCTCTCTCTCTCTCTCTCTCTCTCTCTCTCACTCTCTCACTCTCTCTCTCTCTCTCTCTCTCTCTCTCTCACTTCTCTCTCTCTCTGGGAGTATGGTTTGAATCAGACTGTTTGCTTCAAAGGTGGTCCTCCAGTGAGAGGTTATTTGAGTCATTCAGGCACTACAGGTCTCAAACACCTTTTATTCACTTCCTATATGTACTCTTGACGAGTAGTGTCGTTGTCGTTTTGGGCTTTGAGATGTCCTCGGAAGACAGGGAACCCCCACTTTCAGTACCCCACTAGACCCCACTCATTCTGCCTCATATGTGTGTCTAATCTGCAAAAACAATCCCAGAAAAGTAGGCCCATTGACGTCATTGGTGCAAAAGTTAAAGGCCTTAAGGCACGATCACAATTAAATCACCGTGTTGGCATAGGCTGTCGAACGTGTTGTCGACCAGAGGGATGTTGACAGGGTATTAAAAATGAGGCGAGGCGTGGTGGGATGACTCATCCGTGTGGTTTGGTTGACCAGTTGCAGGCGGCCGTGCATTGGTCGTCAAAAAGGTTAGACTAGTCAGGCTGAGTTAAGGGTAACGGTATGGGTTAAGGTTCAGTCTCATCTCGGACCCAGAAGTTTGATGATGTCGTAGCTGAACTCGTGAGGGGGGGACGGCAGAGCGCCTGTGCCGGAAACAAGCAAGTGCGAGGGGCGGAGTTATGCAGGGTTTCCTGTTCTATTACGGAGACATCCGTTTGGACTCGGAGACAAACTCATTCAAGACGGAGGTTTCAGATAGTGGCCAGTCTACTACAAAAGTGTGATTCTAAAACTTTGTGGTAGGTGTGTTTGTGTCTGGACTGAAAGTTTGAGCTTGTCTTCATGCAGTCTACAGGAAAAGCGCATTCACTTCGAATGTCAAATATTTTCCTAGACCTCCGATACCATCAGCACTACGGTGACAGCGTCGTAGAAGAGTCTTGCAATCACTGCACAAAGCCAGGTCCCCTTTACCCTTCTTAAGATATACATCTAAAGTTTTGTGATTTGTGAGACTTGGGTTGGACTAACCCTCACCCTAACCCTGCACACACCACAGCATTCAAAGCCCAACCATTCAGTCGCAAAATGTGCCGTTTTATCCTTGCGAACACGGTGGTTTCGATTTGTTTCAAGTACATCGGGGCCTTCACACTCCCGAGGTCATGCACAGATTTCTCCTCTCTGGCTGAATGCCTCTTTGTCCCCCGGTTACGTAGCCCCTTTGATTCTGAGACTACGAATGGGGGCCGAAGAAATACGACAAAACACGCTAGAGCAAAAACCACAGAGTAGAGCGAGCAAAGCAAAGGGAGAGGGAGGTCATAAGGGAAACCAAAGCCACACATGAGACTCATTTCGGGGGGGGGGGGGGGGGGGGGGGGGGGGGGGGGGGAAGTATATCTTGTTTGAGAGTTGACGTTTCCGTGGGTGCAGTTGTGAGTCCCACCACTTGTCATGAGCAAAACATTGTCGTTCCGGACACTTCCACGGTCCACAGTCCTCCCACGATGTGAAACGTTCAAGTTTAGCTTTCTATCAGCGTACATGTGTTAAAAGGAATGTGTATGTGAATCTTTGCGTGCGTGTGTGTGACAGAGAGTCTGTGTGTGTGAGTGTGTGTGTGTGTGTGTGTGTGTCTATGTGTGTTTGTGTGGGAGAGAGTCTTTGTGAGTGTGTGTGTGTTTGTTTGTGTGTGTGGGTGTGTATATCTGTGGTGCGGGTTCAGAAAGGACTCAAATGATTTATGTTAAGGTCTTGGAAAATAAACACATTGTTAAACTAATCCCCCAAAACACATGATGTTGAAGCCAGCGGTCTCTCTTTCCACCGTCCCTTCGTCCACGGTCCCTACTCCCACGGCCCCTTAGTCCACCGTCCCTTCGTCCACGGCCCCTACGCCCACGGCCCCTAAGTCCACCATCCCTAAATCCATGGCCCCTAAGTCCACCGTCCCTAAATCCATGGCCCCTAAGATGGCTCCTATGTCCTAACATACAGAGGGGTCTGCCCAAACCGCACACTGTATTAGGAAAGGTTGGGCGTTGTTTTAAGTATAAAAGGTAGAGTCCTTTCCTCAAATAGAAACTTTTATTTTGAGGGCAAAAAAATCTCTTGAAAAAGATCTAAAATAAAATCAGTTTTTATATTATCCAACTAAATAATAAATAATTAAAAAGTAAAAAATGGATGGATAAAAATAGATAACGCAAACGACTTGGCGACTTAATAATTGAATGGATACTTTGGTCCCTTCCTGCTGTTGTGCATCAGAAGCAGCTCATCCTCCTAAACTCATACACATGTGGCCGGTGCACATGACTTGAGTATTAAAGAGGTTTCATTAAAGACACAAGGATTTGTATGTGACGGCATGTTTATTTGTGTGTGTGTGCGTGTGTGCGTGTGTGTGTTGTTGTTAAGAAGGGGAGTCCCTGTCTAACTGAATCCAGTCATGGTGGAACACACCCACACACAACCACACACACAAACACACACACACACACACACACATGGTGAGCTGTGATCTGCTCTGATGAGGGCCTTGTGTAAACACACTCAATTTAATTAATGACTAAATTCCGTGGATTCTCTCTCACTTTCTCTCTCTTTCCAAGTATCTCTCTCTCTCTATTTCTTACCCCACATTTCTCTCTCTCTCCCTCCGTCTCTTTCTTTCTTTCTCTATCGCACTCCTTTTCTTTCTTTCTTTCTTTCTTTCTTTCTTTCTTTCTTTCTTTCTTTCTCAGTTGTCCATTGGCTGCTCTCTCTCTCTCTCTCTCTCTCTCTCTCTCTCTCTCTCTCTCTGTGTGTGTCTGTCTCTCTGTGTGTCTGTCTGGTCATTGGATCTGTTTAGGGGCTCGTCAAACCCAGGTGGGCGGGTAGGGGGACTGTTTATATTTAAGTTGTGTGTGGGGGGTTCTGTGTGCCTGTTCGTTTGTTTTGCCTCACATATGCGTGTGTGTGTCTGTTCGTTTTTTCTGCGTGTGTACGTGTGTTCTTTTTTGTGTGCCTGTGTGTGTATGAGTGTGTGTGTGTGTGTGTGTTGTTTCGTTTTTTGCATGTTTTTGTGTGTGTTCATTTGTCAGTGTGTTTGTGTGTGTGTGTGTCCTCACGCATGTGACAGGAATGCGTGTCGGACAAGGAACCAGTGCTTCCCACGGCCGCGCCAGCCTGAGCCGTAACAGGAGGGCTTCATAGTGAGGAGCAGACGTCACCCGCAGGATGGCACAGGTGTACTGGACCCCCCCAGCCTCCTATTCATTAGGCCAGCACGCACCACTGAGCATCACAGCCCCTCCATGCAGAGCTCAGAGGCCCTTGTCGGCTTGATCTTTTCAATGCATGTCTGATACTATTTAATCGCAGCCATTCTAACAAGGTGTATGGTCATTTGAAAGTCCATTTAATTGATCTAGTCCTCGTTCGGAAGGAAGGCAGAAAGTGAAATCGATTCATGAAAAATGTTCAATGCTCCAAATTCAAAACTGTTACTATATTCTAAAAACTGTTACTAGTATACTAATTACTAACACTATGAATCTTTAAACTCAGGTAGCATATTTTCAAATTGCAATATTTCATAATTCTTTGCTTGGAAAATTTAAGGTTTTAGCTTTTCACAGAGCCAATGGCCGAAAATCCAACAGTCTGTCCGTCTGTCTGTCTTTAAATCTGTCGGCCTGTCTGTCCGTCTGTCTGTCTGCTACTACCATATAGGGCACCATATGGTACTAAACATAATACAAGTGCCTTTCCCGTCAACAAGTTAATTGAGATAATGTCCAGCTAATCAGTCCAGCGAGCTGGTCATTATCACTAAATAAACCCTTACAGTGTGATGCAGCACCCTGGTAATGAGGCGAGGGGTCTTGAATCTAAATCTTGAATGAACCCTAATCCACCCTGAAGGCTGTTCAGTACCTGCTTATTACACTGCTACCTCATAAATAGATCCATCATTTGGCACAAATACAAAAAATAATAGAAAATAATATTTAAAAGGTTTTGTGATTATAGCTAAATTTTGCCAAAATAATGCGTCTGTTAGAATCGACGGCGGGAATTAGCGTCCATAACATGTTAATCCCTTGATTGTCAAACCAGATTTGAGTATTCAACATAGCGTCTAATAAAGCTGCAAAACATCAAACTTCCTGTTAATTAATGGTCTACTTCAAGCTTAGTTTAGCAGAAGTTTGGTATGGAAATTTATGAAAAGATTGCAATTTATCTGTATATCTCATAAGCTTTACAGAGAACCAATAGGTCTATTGCCACAGTACGGCTATATTGCGCAGAACACCTTAACCCCCCACATAAGCAGCCATTATTATTTATTTTTTAAAACACTTGCAACTGGTAATTGGTAACAGTTAACATGTCTGTTTCTGTGTTTGTGTGTCTGCACGTGTGTGTGTGTGTGTGTGTGTGTTTGTGTGTGTGTGTGTGTTTGTGCGTGTGCTGTATGTGTGTGTTTGTTTGTGTGTGTGTGGGTGTCGTGTGGGCCTCTCTTATCTGTGTGAGTGTGTCTGTGGTTGTGTGTGTGTGCTTGTGTGTGAGTGTGTTTGTGTGTGTCTCTGTGCGCGTGTGTGGATTCTGTGAAGTATCCTGCTGACAGTAACTGAATCCCTGTCGATGTGTCTGGTCGACAGCCTGTCAGGAGCTCTGACCCCCATCACGCCTTTGTGGAGTCTGGAGGTCACTGACACATGGTGTGTGTGAGTGTGTGCGTGTGTGCACACGCGCGTGCGCACGAGTGAATGTGTGTGTTGTGTGTAGAGGGAAAGGGAGGAAGGCAGTGTGTTCCGCGGGGGTAAGAATCGGTGGGAACTATTTTCTCAACATCCATGTGTTTGCTTTACTGCACCGAAAGTTGAGGTAGTTGAGTTAGTTACATTCGAGTGTGGTTGAAATTGTAAGGACTCAAAATATCATAAATTATATAAATATATATATATAAGCTTTTCTGTTTCAATTAATGGGTTCTTTCTTGGGGACTTTTCCTTGGACCTCTAACATATGAAAGTACCAACTTATGTTTATTCAAAATAATCTCTTGTTTTTGTTGTGTTGCTTCACTTTGCAATGCTGTTTGGGATGAAAAGCACCCAATAAATAGACAAACATACCAGATAAACGTGTGATTATATATCCGTATCATTTCGCCTACATTGTCAAATCCACACTAAGGTACAAGTTATTTCAGTGTGGACAAAGGACAAAGGGCTATCATGTCAACATTTTCAGAAGTACAGGGTATATATGATTTTTATATTTTTCCCATCTGCACAGCAATCAAAGGCCAAAACTGAAAAAAAAAGCTATTTTCTAAGTCGGCTGCGTGGACCCATTGATCTGGAAATTGTCTGCAACACTGTCACTGAAACCCCATTCAGAGTCTCAATTCCTGGCAGCCTGTGTGCATGGGTGTGTGTGTGCTTGCGTGCGTGCGCGTAGATTTCTGTATGCCTTTGTGTGTCACAAGGCCTCACTTTGTCTATTGACGCACCAAAGCAAAAACTCCTGCTTGATGTGTCTTGTCAAAGTATGGAATGATCATGTTTTGGCCCTTTCGGTGATCTATCTCTAGTGGTAGCGCTGTACTTATGGTTTGAATAATGCCGTCTCCCGTCGCTGTTCAAACGACAGTAGACACCACAGCTGATCGGAAGTTTTCCCTGATCGATTATCCTCTGAAGGCACAGATCTTATTTCTAGATCTTCTGCTAAGCGTTTCTTTATTTTATGTTTCACTTTGATTGCTCTTTCGCCTCTTTCATTGTGGCTCCAAATCCCTGTCTCCGTTCCCGATCTTCTGTTGTGCAACACCATTTCTGTATCGTTCAGAGTTATAGAAAACACTTGTGGTGGCTTCCCAGCGATGGTACTGTTTATACACTCCACCCCCAGCCCCAATGGCCTGTGCAACGCACTAGTATCAGGTTATGACGGGGGACGCTCACGGACAATAGACTTGGCTGCACTCTCACATCCCCTCCGACTTTCAAATCCGCAGCCGGGGCTGGCTGGATCCACAGAAGAGGCCTGGTGTGTATAGAAGCACTGTCGCACTGTTCAAACATCTAATACCATGTCGCTTTTTCTCTATTTTTGCATCCCCCGCCTTCCCTAAATAGGAAACATGCACCGTATGACTCCTGTGAGCCTAATGATGTTTAACTACAGCGATGTGGGCAATGGATGATGGATTACACGGTACTGTCAGAAGGAAAACAAAAACGTGTTTATTTCACCTTCGTTTCGCCCTAGCGTTCAAACAGGAAGGAATTTAATTCTGCAGAAATTAATACTCGCTCTGCCTCATTTGACGGGTCTATACCATACATTTGTACGGTATTCTTTAGACTATTATTTAGTTTGTTTTCTATTTCAAGCGGCAGTGAGGTTAGCAGAGTAAGGTTGGACAGCATGGAGCAGAACAAGTTTCTAAAGAGTAGAAGGCTAACAAAACACTTTATCGAGCGGCACAGTATCAGGGAAAGTAGAATTGTTCAACTGTTATATTTAAGCCTAAAATAAAAGCTGACTTATCAAAAATACCTTCACGCAGCAATGCACCCTGGCTTCCTCTTCATGCCAAAGATTAGGGAACATCAAGATAGAGGATAAGGATAAGAGGAGGGCCAATCCCGCATCGGAAAAGTATTAAACACCTCGTTTTGATAGGGGTGCGTAAAGGCCGGGTTCGATGCTATCATGCGTCCCATACACTTTCAAAGCTGAGGGCTCTTTTAGGCTTGGAGATGAATGTGATGAACCCACAGAGGGAGGTGACCTCGGTGTACCTTCACATCCCACCCTCTGCAGAACCTTTCAGTGCCCCGTGGAACAGCAAGCAGGTGGAAACAGTCAGAGTGACTCGAAAGGACTCTGAGGTAAGAGCGGACATCTTGTCTTGACGTCTGGGAGCTGCAGTGAGTCAATGGAAACAAAGGCTTTAAGAATGTATGACTTTTTTATTTGGACACGTTGGCTGTTGAATCTCGCAATCGAAGACAAATCTGTGATCAAATCAGGCAACCTGGCTTTTTCATTGGCTTTGTCATTCAATTTTTCAGAACATAAAAACTTGGGGATAAAAGCTGATTACTTTTGTATAATCACCATGGCCTTGCCTGATGAAAGGAGACCATTCGTTTGGCTGGAGCTTTCACAAATCCCTTTAAAGGCCTTTCAATAGCAAATTCTCCATCAAAAAGTTGCTCCACTGCAACTCCGTCATAACCCAATAATACATCAGTCCTCGCTTGGCTTTTGTCCTACATCTCCCCCTGCTATACAAACACATTTATATATACGATATATACAATACTACACATATGCAATGCTTCAATGAGCAGGCTGTACAACCAAAGAAAATCAAACTTGAAACATTGAGTGGGGGAAAAGGAAAGGTTAAAGAAGAAAGTCATGTTCTGTCCACATGCACCGCTTCGACCTCCATTATATCAGTGTTGTAATTAAAGCTACATTTCATGTCTCGGTGGCCCTCCTCATAATATTTGCACTCCGGCTGCCGCAGTTCAAGAGAACTCACCTCGGCACCTCCACCACCCCCCCCCTGCTGTACATGATACAGTGGAAGGGAGAATTCAAATAAACATCCACTTGGAGGTAACAGGTTTAAGATGTTACAACCAGACAGTCATCCATCTTGCGATGGAGGTCTATGTCCCCGCACTAAGCAGCACATCAACAGACAAAAGAAGCCTTTGGGCGCAATTGAAGTGTGTTACAGAGTGTGCGTGCGTTAGAGAGGCAAAAGGGGATCGTTGTGTACAGTACGAGTCAAATGTGTGTGTGATCGCATGTGTGTGTGTGTGTGTGTCTTTGTGCGAGTGTTTCGGTTCCGGTGTACCGTTACAGCACACACCGACTCCCTCTCCAAATACTTCCTAAGAGATGGAGCCTGGAAATAATTAAGGCAACAGTACATAACGGTGAAATAAAACAATAAACGCTGTGCAACACGGACACAGATGTAAGAGACGCAAATCACAGCTGGCTATTTGAAATCGGACCCCGCCGGCACCCCAAGAACCAGAACACCCCTCAACCCTTTACCGAAGTTCCTGCCACCGCTGTCACAGGCAGCTTTTGTCATTTTTTTGTAAGACAAAAAGAACCCTACGCTTCATGAAATGATATTCCTGTGACCCCAGCTGGACTCTCAGGACTAATTGTTCTTTACATTTTCATCTTAAAATGTATCCCCTGAAATATACATCAGCTCAGGAAATCACACTAAACCATGAACTAAACCCAGTGGACAGATTCCCCTCGATCCCATGCTTTTATACGGTGCGATAAATTTAACGCAAGGAATCTTCTTCTTCACTTTTTCTCTTCTTTCTCTCTTTAGTTGATTTCAAACCATGGCTGGATTGAGGGGCCGAGGATATCCGACATTCAGGTCAGAACAAGACAAGCAAACAAATAGGATACAACTATTGAACATCTCAGCCACCAGGGGAAAACATAGTACCGTGTCTGTGTTTTCCACCGCTAACACAAACCTCCTTCTACCTCGACACGGTGTCCTGGGAGAGAGGCTCCCTCTAAAGATAAAGTACAGCTGCTGTTGTGTTGCTTTGCTCCCCAAACGGCGCCCCTGCGTGCACTTTGCACAAGGCTTTGAATCATCGCAGAGAATGAAAGGGATCCACCAACAGAGCGCTTTTTTATGACCTGATATCTGGTCGGAATGATTTTTACGACCTGGTATCTGGTGACGCACAGGATGTGTTGCAAACTTTTCTGAAACAATTTTTATGGCCAGGAATATAATTGAATAAAAAAACGATAAAAGTCAAAGCGCATTATTCCAAAATGAAATGAAAAGCAAATAAATGGGAAAAACATGGGAACATTTGGACCACAACAAGAACACTTTTCGATACAGGTTAGCCCCCAGGAAGAGGAAACCGTGAGGAACAGAGTCGTCTATGGTAGACACTTCCAGAGTGGAACAGGTCTTGATCTCTTTAAGTTTTATACCTC
>NW_027641523.1:0-32825 GCF_949987615.1 Pollachius pollachius
CTGACCTTTCAATTTTGATATTGCTCAAAACTAATGGAATTCACTCCCAAATGGTGGTTTATGCTTAAATAACCCTTTTGTAAGCATAATAACACGTTTCCATTGAAAGAAACAGAAATATTCACATGTCAAGTTTTTATGCGTGCAAAATGCTTTTCAGAGCGAGAGAAGCACTTTTTGACCAACAATGTGATTCTGACCTTTCAATTTTGATATTGCTCAAAACTAATGGATTTCACTCCCAAATGGTGGTTTATGCTTAAATAACCCTTTTGTAAGCATAATAACACGTTTCCATTGAAAGAAACAGAAATATTCACATGTCAAGTTTTTATGTGTGCAAAATGCTTTTCAGAGCGAGAGAAGCACTTTTTGACCAACAATGTGATTCTGACCTTTCAATTTTGATATTGCTCAAAACTAATGGAATTCACTCCCAAATGGTGGTTTATGCTTAAATAACCCTTTTGTAAGCATAATAACACGTTTCCATTGAAAGTAACAGAAATATTCACATGTCAAGTTTTTATGTGTGCAAAATGCTTTTCAGAGCGAGAGAAGCACTTTTTGACCAACAATGTGATTCTGACCTTTCAATTTTGATATTGCTCAAAACTAATGGAATTCACTCCCAAATGGTGGTTTATGCTTAAATAACCCTTTTGTAAGCATAATAACACGTTTCCATTGAAAGAAACAGAAATATTCACATGTCAAGTTTTTATGCGTGCAAAATGCTTTTCAGAGCGAGAGAAGCACTTTTTGACCAACAATGTGATTCTGACCTTTCAATTTTGATATTGCTCAAAACTAATGGAATTCACTCTCAAATGGTGGTTTATGCTTAAATAACCCTTTTGTAAGCATAATAACACGTTTCCATTGAAAGAAACAGAAATATTCACATGTCAAGTTTTTATGCGTGCAAAATGCTTTTCAGAGCGAGAGAAGCACTTTTTGACCAACAATGTGATTCTGACCTTTCAATTTTGATATTGCTCAAAACTAATGGAATTCACTCCCAAATGGTGGTTTATGCTTAAATAACCCTTTTGTAAGCATAATAACACGTTTCCATTGAAAGAAACATAAATATTCACATGTCAAGTTTTTATGTGTGCAAAATGCTTTTCAGAGCGAGAGAAGCACTTTTTGACCAACAATGTGATTCTGACCTTTCAATTTTGATATTGCTCAAAACTAATGGAATTCACTCCCAAATGGTGGTTTATGCTTAAATAACCCTTTTGTAAGCATAATAACACGTTTTCATTGAAAGAAACAGAAATATTCACATGTCAAGTTTTTATGCGTGCAAAATGCTTTTCAGAGCGAGAGAAGCACTTTTTGACCAACAATGTGATTCTGACCTTTCAATTTTGATATTGCTCAAAACTAATGGAATTCACTCCCAAATGGTGGTTTATGCTTAAATAACCCTTTTGTAAGCATAAAAACACGTTTCCATTGAAAGTAACAGAAATATTCACATGTCAAGTTTTTATGTGTGCAAAATGCTTTTCAGAGCGAGAGAAGCACTTTTTGACCAACAATGTGATTCTGACCTTTCAATTTGGATATTGCTTAAAAATAATGGAATTCACTCCCAAATGGTGGTTTATGCTTAAATAACCCTTTTGTAAGCATAATAACACGTTTCCATTGAAAGAAACAGAAATATTCACATGTCAAGTTTTTATGCGTGCAAAATGCTTTTCAGAGCGAGAGAAGCACTTTTTGACCAACAATGTGATTCTGACCTTTCAATTTTGATATTGCTCAAAACTAATGGAATTCACTCCCAAATGGTGGTTTATGCTTAAATAACCCTTTTGTAAGCATAATAACACGTTTCCATTGAAAGAAACAGAAATATTCACATGTCAAGTTTTTATGCGTGCAAAATGCTTTTCAGAGCGAGAGAAGCACTTTTTGACCAACAATGTGATTCTGACCTTTCAATTTTGATATTGCTCAAAACTAATGGATTTCACTCCCAAATGGTGGTTTATGCTTAAATAACCCTTTTGTAAGCATAATAACACGTTTCCATTGAAAGAAACAGAAATATTCACATGTCAAGTTTTTATGTGTGCAAAATGCTTTTCAGAGCGAGAGAAGCACTTTTTGACCAACAATGTGATTCTGACCTTTCAATTTTGATATTGCTCAAAACTAATGGAATTCACTCCCAAATGGTGGTTTATGCTTAAATAACCCTTTTGTAAGCATAACAACACGTTTCCATTGAAAGAAACAGAAATATTCACATGTCAAGTTTTTATGTGTGCAAAATGCTTTTCAGAGCGAGAGAAGCACTTTTTGACCAACAATGTGATTCTGACCTTTCAATTTTGATATTGCTCAAAACTAATGGAATTCACTCCCAAATGGTGGTTTATGCTTAAATAACCCTTTTGTAAGCATAATAACACGTTTCCATTGAAAGTAACAGAAATATTCACATGTCAAGTTTTTATGTGTGCAAAATGCTTTTCAGAGCGAGAGAAGCACTTTTTGACCAACAATGTGATTCTGACCTTTCAATTTTGATATTGCTCAAAACTAATGGAATTCACTCCCAAATGGTGGTTTATGCTTAAATAACCCTTTTGTAAGCATAATAACACGTTTCCATTGAAAGAAACAGAAATATTCACATGTCAAGTTTTTATGCGTGCAAAATGCTTTTCAGAGCGAGAGAAGCACTTTTTGACCAACAATGTGATTCTGACCTTTCAATTTGGATATTGCTCAAAACTAATGGAATTCACTCCCAAATGGTGGTTTATGCTTAAATAACCCTTTTGTAAGCATAATAACACGTTTCCATTGAAAGTAACAGAAATATTCACATGTCAAGTTTTTATGCGTGCAAAATGCTTTTCAGAGCGAGAGAAGCACTTTTTGACCAACAATGTGATTTTTACCTTACAATGTTGATATTGCTCAAAACTAATGGAATTCACTCTCAAATGGTGGTTTATGCTTAAATAACCCTTTTGTAAGCATAATAACACGTTTCCATTGAAAGAAACAGAAATATTCACATGTCAAGTTTTTATGCGTGCAAAATGCTTTTCAGAGCGAGAGAAGCACTTTTTGACCAACAATGTGATTCTGACCTTTCAATTTTGATATTGCTCAAAACTAATGGAATTCACTCCCAAATGGTGGTTTATGCTTAAATAACCCTTTTGTAAGCATAATAACACGTTTCCATTGAAAGTAACAGAAATATTCACATGTCAAGTTTTTATGTGTGCAAAATGCTTTTCAGAGCGAGAGAAGCACTTTTTGACCAACAATGTGATTCTGACCTTTCAATTTTGATATTGCTCAAAACTAATGGAATTCACTCCCAAATGGTGGTTTATGCTTAAATAACCCTTTTGTAAGCATAATAACACGTTTCCATTGAAAGTAACAGAAATATTCACATGTCAAGTTTTTATGTGTGCAAAATGCTTTTCAGAGCGAGAGAAGCACTTTTTGACCAACAATGTGATTCTGACCTTTCAATTTTGATATTGCTCAAAACTAATGGAATTCACTCCCAAATGGTGGTTTATGCTTAAATAACCCTTTTGTAAGCATAATAACACGTTTCCATTGAAAGAAACAGAAATATTCACATGTCAAGTTTTTATGCGTGCAAAATGCTTTTCAGAGCGAGAGAAGCACTTTTTGACCAACAATGTGATTCTGACCTTTCAATTTTGATATTGCTCAAAACTAATGGAATTCACTCTCAAATGGTGGTTTATGCTTAAATAACCCTTTTGTAAGCATAATAACACGTTTCCATTGAAAGAAACAGAAATATTCACATGTCAAGTTTTTATGCGTGCAAAATGCTTTTCAGAGCGAGAGAAGCACTTTTTGACCAACAATGTGATTCTGACCTTTCAATTTTGATATTGCTCAAAACTAATGGAATTCACTCCCAAATGGTGGTTTATGCTTAAATAACCCTTTTGTAAGCATAATAACACGTTTCCATTGAAAGAAACAGAAATATTCACATGTCAAGTTTTTATGCGTGCAAAATGCTTTTCAGAGCGAGAGAAGCACTTTTTGACCAACAATGTGATTTTTACCTTACAATGTTGATATTGCTCAAAACTAATGGAATTCACTCCCAAATGGTGGTTTATGCTTAAATAACCCTTTTGTAAGCATAATAACACGTTTCCATTGAAAGAAACAGAAATATTCACATGTCAAGTTTTTATGCGTGCAAAATGCTTTTCAGAGCGAGAGAAGCACTTTTTGACCAACAATGTGATTCTGACCTTTCAATTTTGATATTGCTCAAAACTAATGGAATTCACTCCCAAATGGTGGTTTATGCTTAAATAACCCTTTTGTAAGCATAATAACACGTTTCCATTGAAAGAAACAGAAATATTCACATGTCAAGTTTTTATGTGTGCAAAATGCTTTTCAGAGCGAGAGAAGCACTTTTTGACCAACAATGTGATTCTGACCTTTCAATTTTGATATTGCTCAAAACTAATGGAATTCACTCCCAAATGGTGGTTTATGCTTAAATAACCCTTTTGTAAGCATAATAACACGTTTCCTTTGAAAGAAACAGAAATATTCACATGTCAAGTTTTTATGCGTGCAAAATGCTTTTCAGAGCGAGAGAAGCACTTTTTGACCAACAATGTGATTTTTACCTTACAATGTTGATATTGCTCAAAACTAATGGAATTCACTCTCAAATGGTGGTTTATGCTTAAATAACCCTTTTATAAGCATAATAACACGTTTCCATTGAAAGAAACAGAAATATTCACATGTCAAGTTTTTATGCGTGCAAAATGCTTTTCAGAGCGAGAGAAGCACTTTTTGACCAACAATGTGATTCTGACCTTTCAATTTTGATATTGCTCAAAACTAATGGAATTCACTCCCAAATGGTGGTTTATGCTTAAATAACCCTTTTGTAAGCATAATAACACGTTTCCATTGAAAGAAACAGAAATATTCACATGTCAAGTTTTTATGTGTGCAAAATGCTTTTCAGAGCGAGAGAAGCACTTTTTGACCAACAATGTGATTCTGACCTTTCAATTTTGATATTGCTCAAAACTAATGGAATTCACTCCCAAATGGTGGTTCATGCTTAAATAACCCTTTTGTAAGCATAATAACACGTTTCCATTGAAAGAAACAGAAATATTCACATGTCAAGTTTTTATGTGTGCAAAATGCTTTTCAGAGCGAGAGAAGCACTTTTTGACCAACAATGTGATTTTTACCTTACAATGTTGATATTGCTCAAAACTAATGGAATTCACTCCCAAATGGTGGTTTATGCTTAAATAACCCTTTTTTAAGCATAAAAACACGTTTCCATTGAAAGTAACAGAAATATTCACATGTCAAGTTTTTATGTGTGCAAAATGCTTTTCAGAGCGAGAGAAGCACTTTTTGACCAACAATGTGATTTGACCTTTCAATTTTGATATTGCTCAAAACTAATGGAATTCACTCCCAAATGGTGGTTTATGCTTAAATAACCCTTTTGTAAGCATAATAACACGTTTCCATTGAAAGAAACAGAAATATTCACATGTCAAGTTTTTATGCGTGCAAAATGCTTTTCAGAGCGAGAGAAGCACTTTTTGACCAACAATGTGATTTTTACCTTACAATGTTGATATTGCTCAAAACTAATGGAATTCACTCCCAAATGGTGGTTTATGCTTAAATAACCCTTTTTTAAGCATAATAACACGTTTCCATTGAAAGTAACAGAAATATTCACATGTCAAGTTTTTATGTGTGCAAAATGCTTTTCAGAGCGAGAGAAGCACTTTTTGACCAACAATGTGATTCTGACCTTTCAATTTTTATATTGCTCAAAACTAATGGAATTCACTCCCAAATGGTGGTTTATGCTTAAATAACCCTTTTGTAAGCATAATAACACGTTTCCATTGAAAGTAACAGAAATATTCACATGTCAAGTTTTTATGTGTGCAAAATGCTTTTCAGAGCGAGAGAAGCACTTTTTGACCAACAATGTGATTCTGACCTTTCAATTTTGATATTGCTCAAAACTAATGGAATTCACTCCCAAATGGTGGTTTATGCTTAAATAACCCTTTTGTAAGCATAATAACACGTTTCCATTGAAAGTAACAGAAATATTCACATGTCAAGTTTTTATGTGTGCAAAATGCTTTTCAGAGCGAGAGAAGCACTTTTTGACCAACAATGTGATTCTGACCTTTCAATTTTGATATTGCTCAAAACTAATGGAATTCACTCCCAAATGGTGGTTTATGCTTAAATAACCCTTTTGTAAGCATAATAACACGTTTCCATTGAAAGTAACAGAAATATTCACATGTCAAGTTTTTATGTGTGCAAAATGCTTTTCAGAGCGAGAGAAGCACTTTTTGACCAACAATGTGATTCTGACCTTTCAATTTTGATATTGCTCAAAACTAATGGAATTCACTCCCAAATGGTGGTTTATGCTTAAATAACCCTTTTGTAAGCATAATAACACGTTTCCATTGAAAGAAACAGAAATATTCACATGTCAAGTTTTTATGCGTGCAAAATGCTTTTCAGAGCGAGAGAAGCACTTTTTGACCAACAATGTGATTCTGACCTTTCAATTTTGATATTGCTCAAAACTAATGGAATTCACTCTCAAATGGTGGTTTATGCTTAAATAACCCTTTTGTAAGCATAATAACACGTTTCCATTGAAAGAAACAGAAATATTCACATGTCAAGTTTTTATGCGTGCAAAATGCTTTTCAGAGCGAGAGAAGCACTTTTTGACCAACAATGTGATTCTGACCTTTCAATTTTGATATTGCTCAAAACTAATGGAATTCACTCCCAAATGGTGGTTTATGCTTAAATAACCCTTTTGTAAGCATAATAACACGTTTCCATTGAAAGAAACAGAAATATTCACATGTCAAGTTTTTATGCGTGCAAAATGCTTTTCAGAGCGAGAGAAGCACTTTTTGACCAACAATGTGATTCTGACCTTTCAATTTTGATATTGCTCAAAACTAATGGAATTCACTCCCAAATGGTGGTTTATGCTTAAATAACCCTTTTTTAAGCATAAAAACACGTTTCCATTGAAAGTAACAGAAATATTCACATGTCAAGTTTTTATGTGTGCAAAATGCTTTTCAGAGCGAGAGAAGCACTTTTTGACCAACAATGTGATTCTGACCTTTCAATTTGGATATTGCTCAAAACTAATGGAATTCACTCCCAAATGGTGGTTTATGCTTAAATAACCCTTTTGTAAGCATAATAACACGTTTCCATTGAAAGAAACAGAAATATTCACATGTCAAGTTTTTATGCGTGCAAAATGCTTTTCAGAGCGAGAGAAGCACTTTTTGACCAACAATGTGATTTTTACCTTACAATGTTGATATTGCTCAAAACTAATGGAATTCACTCTCAAATGGTGGTTTATGCTTAAATAACCCTTTTGTAAGCATAATAACACGTTTCCATTGAAAGAAACAGAAATATTCACATGTCAAGTTTTTATGCGTGCAAAATGCTTTTCAGAGCGAGAGAAGCACTTTTTGACCAACAATGTGATTCTGACCTTTCAATTTTGATATTGCTCAAAACTAATGGAATTCACTCCCAAATGGTGGTTTATGCTTAAATAACCCTTTTGTAAGCATAATAACACGTTTCCATTGAAAGAAACAGAAATATTCACATGTCAAGTTTTTATGCGTGCAAAATGCTTTTCAGAGCGAGAGAAGCACTTTTTGACCAACAATGTGATTCTGACCTTTCAATTTTGATATTGCTCAAAACTAATGGAATTCACTCTCAAATGGTGGTTTATGCTTAAATAACCCTTTTGTAAGCATAATAACACGTTTCCATTGAAAGAAACAGAAATATTCACATGTCAAGTTTTTATGCGTGCAAAATGCTTTTCAGAGCGAGAGAAGCACTTTTTGACCAACAATGTGATTCTGACCTTTCAATTTTGATATTGCTCAAAACTAATGGAATTCACTCCCAAATGGTGGTTCATGCTTAAATAACCCTTTTGTAAGCATAATAACACGTTTCCATTGAAAGAAACAGAAATATTCACATGTCAAGTTTTTATGCGTGCAAAATGCTTTTCAGAGCGAGAGAAGCACTTTTTGACCAACAATGTGATTTTTACCTTACAATGTTGATATTGCTCAAAACTAATGGAATTCACTCCCAAATGGTGGTTTATGCTTAAATAACCCTTTTGTAAGCATAATAACACGTTTCCATTGAAAGAAACAGAAATATTCACATGTCAAGTTTTTATGCGTGCAAAATGCTTTTCAGAGCGAGAGAAGCACTTTTTGACCAACAATGTGATTCTGACCTTTCAATTTTGATATTGCTCAAAACTAATGGAATTCACTCCCAAATGGTGGTTTATGCTTAAATAACCCTTTTGTAAGCATAATAACACGTTTCCATTGAAAGAAACAGAAATATTCACATGTCAAGTTTTTATGTGTGCAAAATGCTTTTCAGAGCGAGAGAAGCACTTTTTGACCAACAATGTGATTTTTACCTTACAATGTTGATATTGCTCAAAACTAATGGAATTCACTCCCAAATGGTGGTTTATGCTTAAATAACCCTTTTTTAAGCATAATAACACGTTTCCATTGAAAGTAACAGAAATATTCACATGTCAAGTTTTTATGTGTGCAAAATGCTTTTCAGAGCGAGAGAAGCACTTTTTGACCAACAATGTGATTCTGACCTTTCAATTTTTATATTGCTCAAAACTAATGGAATTCACTCCCAAATGGTGGTTTATGCTTAAATAACCCTTTTGTAAGCATAATAACACGTTTCCATTGAAAGTAACAGAAATATTCACATGTCAAGTTTTTATGTGTGCAAAATGCTTTTCAGAGCGAGAGAAGCACTTTTTGACCAACAATGTGATTCTGACCTTTCAATTTTGATATTGCTCAAAACTAATGGAATTCACTCCCAAATGGTGGTTTATGCTTAAATAACCCTTTTGTAAGCATAATAACACGTTTCCATTGAAAGTAACAGAAATATTCACATGTCAAGTTTTTATGTGTGCAAAATGCTTTTCAGAGCGAGAGAAGCACTTTTTGACCAACAATGTGATTCTGACCTTTCAATTTTGATATTGCTCAAAACTAATGGAATTCACTCCCAAATGGTGGTTTATGCTTAAATAACCCTTTTGTAAGCATAATAACACGTTTCCATTGAAAGTAACAGAAATATTCACATGTCAAGTTTTTATGTGTGCAAAATGCTTTTCAGAGCGAGAGAAGCACTTTTTGACCAACAATGTGATTCTGACCTTTCAATTTTGATATTGCTCAAAACTAATGGAATTCACTCCCAAATGGTGGTTTATGCTTAAATAACCCTTTTGTAAGCATAATAACACGTTTCCATTGAAAGAAACAGAAATATTCACATGTCAAGTTTTTATGCGTGCAAAATGCTTTTCAGAGCGAGAGAAGCACTTTTTGACCAACAATGTGATTCTGACCTTTCAATTTTGATATTGCTCAAAACTAATGGAATTCACTCTCAAATGGTGGTTTATGCTTAAATAACCCTTTTGTAAGCATAATAACACGTTTCCATTGAAAGAAACAGAAATATTCACATGTCAAGTTTTTATGCGTGCAAAATGCTTTTCAGAGCGAGAGAAGCACTTTTTGACCAACAATGTGATTCTGACCTTTCAATTTTGATATTGCTCAAAACTAATGGAATTCACTCCCAAATGGTGGTTCATGCTTAAATAACCCTTTTGTAAGCATAATAACACGTTTCCATTGAAAGAAACAGAAATATTCACATGTCAAGTTTTTATGCGTGCAAAATGCTTTTCAGAGCGAGAGAAGCACTTTTTGACCAACAATGTGATTTTTACCTTACAATGTTGATATTGCTCAAAACTAATGGAATTCACTCCCAAATGGTGGTTTATGCTTAAATAACCCTTTTGTAAGCATAATAACACGTTTCCATTGAAAGAAACAGAAATATTCACATGTCAAGTTTTTATGCGTGCAAAATGCTTTTCAGAGCGAGAGAAGCACTTTTTGACCAACAATGTGATTCTGACCTTTCAATTTTGATATTGCTCAAAACTAATGGAATTCACTCCCAAATGGTGGTTTATGCTTAAATAACCCTTTTGTAAGCATAATAACACGTTTCCATTGAAAGAAACAGAAATATTCACATGTCAAGTTTTTATGTGTGCAAAATGCTTTTCAGAGCGAGAGAAGCACTTTTTGACCAACAATGTGATTTTTACCTTACAATGTTGATATTGCTCAAAACTAATGGAATTCACTCCCAAATGGTGGTTTATGCTTAAATAACCCTTTTTTAAGCATAATAACACGTTTCCATTGAAAGTAACAGAAATATTCACATGTCAAGTTTTTATGTGTGCAAAATGCTTTTCAGAGCGAGAGAAGCACTTTTTGACCAACAATGTGATTCTGACCTTTCAATTTTTATATTGCTCAAAACTAATGGAATTCACTCCCAAATGGTGGTTTATGCTTAAATAACCCTTTTGTAAGCATAATAACACGTTTCCATTGA
This sequence comes from Pollachius pollachius, assembly GCF_949987615.1. Taxonomy (NCBI): domain Eukaryota; kingdom Metazoa; phylum Chordata; class Actinopteri; order Gadiformes; family Gadidae; genus Pollachius; species Pollachius pollachius. Next base: position 10,636 of record NW_027641523.1, read on the forward strand.
AAGTAACAGAAATATTCACATGTCAAGTTTTTATGTGTGCAAAATGCTTTTCAGAGCGAGAGAAGCACTTTTTGACCAACAATGTGATTCTGACCTTTCAATTTTGATATTGCTCAAAACTAATGGAATTCACTCCCAAATGGTGGTTTATGCTTAAATAACCCTTTTGTAAGCATAATAACACGTTTCCATTGAAAGTAACAGAAATATTCACATGTCAAGTTTTTATGTGTGCAAAATGCTTTTCAGAGCGAGAGAAGCACTTTTTGACCAACAATGTGATTCTGACCTTTCAATTTTGATATTGCTCAAAACTAATGGAATTCACTCCCAAATGGTGGTTTATGCTTAAATAACCCTTTTGTAAGCATAATAACACGTTTCCATTGAAAGTAACAGAAATATTCACATGTCAAGTTTTTATGTGTGCAAAATGCTTTTCAGAGCGAGAGAAGCACTTTTTGACCAACAATGTGATTCTGACCTTTCAATTTTGATATTGCTCAAAACTAATGGAATTCACTCCCAAATGGTGGTTTATGCTTAAATAACCCTTTTGTAAGCATAATAACACGTTTCCATTGAAAGAAACAGAAATATTCACATGTCAAGTTTTTATGCGTGCAAAATGCTTTTCAGAGCGAGAGAAGCACTTTTTGACCAACAATGTGATTCTGACCTTTCAATTTTGATATTGCTCAAAACTAATGGAATTCACTCTCAAATGGTGGTTTATGCTTAAATAACCCTTTTGTAAGCATAATAACACGTTTCCATTGAAAGAAACAGAAATATTCACATGTCAAGTTTTTATGCGTGCAAAATGCTTTTCAGAGCGAGAGAAGCACTTTTTGACCAACAATGTGATTCTGACCTTTCAATTTTGATATTGCTCAAAACTAATGGAATTCACTCCCAAATGGTGGTTTATGCTTAAATAACCCTTTTGTAAGCATAATAACACGTTTCCATTGAAAGAAACAGAAATATTCACATGTCAAGTTTTTATGTGTGCAAAATGCTTTTCAGAGCGAGAGAAGCACTTTTTGACCAAGAATGTGATTCTGACCTTTCAATTTTGATATTGCTCAAAACTAATGGAATTCACTCCCAAATGGTGGTTTATGCTTAAATAACCCTTTTGTAAGCATAATAACACGTTTCCATTGAAAGAAACAGAAATATTCACATGTCAAGTTTTTATGCGTGCAAAATGCTTTTCAGAGCGAGAGAAGCACTTTTTGACCAACAATGTGATTCTGACCTTTCAATTTTGATATTGCTCAAAACTAATGGAATTCACTCCCAAATGGTGGTTTATGCTTAAATAACCCTTTTTTAAGCATAAAAACACGTTTCCATTGAAAGTAACAGAAATATTCACATGTCAAGTTTTTATGTGTGCAAAATGCTTTTCAGAGCGAGAGAAGCACTTTTTGACCAACAATGTGATTCTGACCTTTCAATTTGGATATTGCTCAAAACTAATTGAATTCACTCCCAAATGGTGGTTTATGCTTAAATAACCCTTTTGTAAGCATAATAACACGTTTCCATTGAAAGAAACAGAAATATTCACATGTCAAGTTTTTATGCGTGCAAAATGCTTTTCAGAGCGAGAGAAGCACTTTTTGACCAACAATGTGATTTTTACCTTACAATGTTGATATTGCTCAAAACTAATGGAATTCACTCTCAAATGGTGGTTTATGCTTAAATAACCCTTTTGTAAGCATAATAACACGTTTCCATTGAAAGAAACAGAAATATTCACATGTCAAGTTTTTATGCGTGCAAAATGCTTTTCAGAGCGAGAGAAGCACTTTTTGACCAACAATGTGATTCTGACCTTTCAATTTTGATATTGCTCAAAACTAATGGAATTCACTCCCAAATGGTGGTTTATGCTTAAATAACCCTTTTGTAAGCATAATAACACGTTTCCATTGAAAGTAACAGAAATATTCACATGTCAAGTTTTTATGTGTGCAAAATGCTTTTCAGAGCGAGAGAAGCACTTTTTGACCAACAATGTGATTCTGACCTTTCAATTTTGATATTGCTCAAAACTAATGGAATTCACTCCCAAATGGTGGTTTATGCTTAAATAACCCTTTTGTAAGCATAATAACACGTTTCCATTGAAAGTAACAGAAATATTCACATGTCAAGTTTTTATGTGTGCAAAATGCTTTTCAGAGCGAGAGAAGCACTTTTTGACCAACAATGTGATTCTGACCTTTCAATTTTGATATTGCTCAAAACTAATGGAATTCACTCCCAAATGGTGGTTTATGCTTAAATAACCCTTTTGTAAGCATAATAACACGTTTCCATTGAAAGAAACAGAAATATTCACATGTCAAGTTTTTATGCGTGCAAAATGCTTTTCAGAGCGAGAGAAGCACTTTTTGACCAACAATGTGATTCTGACCTTTCAATTTTGATATTGCTCAAAACTAATGGAATTCACTCTCAAATGGTGGTTTATGCTTAAATAACCCTTTTGTAAGCATAATAACACGTTTCCATTGAAAGAAACAGAAATATTCACATGTCAAGTTTTTATGCGTGCAAAATGCTTTTCAGAGCGAGAGAAGCACTTTTTGACCAACAATGTGATTCTGACCTTTCAATTTTGATATTGCTCAAAACTAATGGAATTCACTCCCAAATGGTGGTTTATGCTTAAATAACCCTTTTGTAAGCATAATAACACGTTTCCATTGAAAGAAACATAAATATTCACATGTCAAGTTTTTATGTGTGCAAAATGCTTTTCAGAGCGAGAGAAGCACTTTTTGACCAACAATGTGATTCTGACCTTTCAATTTTGATATTGCTCAAAACTAATGGAATTCACTCCCAAATGGTGGTTTATGCTTAAATAACCCTTTTGTAAGCATAATAACACGTTTCCATTGAAAGAAACAGAAATATTCACATGTCAAGTTTTTATGCGTGCAAAATGCTTTTCAGAGCGAGAGAAGCACTTTTTGACCAACAATGTGATTCTGACCTTTCAATTTTGATATTGCTCAAAACTAATGGAATTCACTCCCAAATGGTGGTTTATGCTTAAATAACCCTTTTTTAAGCATAAAAACACGTTTCCATTGAAAGTAACAGAAATATTCACATGTCAAGTTTTTATGTGTGCAAAATGCTTTTCAGAGCGAGAGAAGCACTTTTTGACCAACAATGTGATTCTGACCTTTCAATTTGGATATTGCTCAAAACTAATGGAATTCACTCCCAAATGGTGGTTTATGCTTAAATAACCCTTTTGTAAGCATAATAACACGTTTCCATTGAAAGAAACAGAAATATTCACATGTCAAGTTTTTATGCGTGCAAAATTCTTTTCAGAGCGAGAGAAGCACTTTTTGACCAACAATGTGATTTTTACCTTACAATGTTGATATTGCTCAAAACTAATGGAATTCACTCTCAAATGGTGGTTTATGCTTAAATAACCCTTTTGTAAGCATAATAACACGTTTCCATTGAAAGAAACAGAAATATTCACATGTCAAGTTTTTATGCGTGCAAAATGCTTTTCAGAGCGAGAGAAGCACTTTTTGACCAACAATGTGATTCTGACCTTTCAATTTTGATATTGCTCAAAACTAATGGAATTCACTCCCAAATGGTGGTTTATGCTTAAATAACCCTTTTGTAAGCATAATAACACGTTTCCATTGAAAGAAACAGAAATATTCACATGTCAAGTTTTTATGTGTGCAAAATGCTTTTCAGAGCGAGAGAAGCACTTTTTGACCAAGAATGTGATTCTGACCTTTCAATTTTGATATTGCTCAAAACTAATGGAATTCACTCCCAAATGGTGGTTTATGCTTAAATAACCCTTTTGTAAGCATAATAACACGTTTCCATTGAAAGAAACAGAAATATTCACATGTCAAGTTTTTATGCGTGCAAAATGCTTTTCAGAGCGAGAGAAGCAATTTTTGACCAACAATGTGATTCTGACCTTTCAATTTTGATATTGCTCAAAACTAATGGAATTCACTCCCAAATGGTGGTTTATGCTTAAATAACCCTTTTTTAAGCATAAAAACACGTTTCCATTGAAAGTAACAGAAATATTCACATGTCAAGTTTTTATGTGTGCAAAATGCTTTTCAGAGCGAGAGAAGCACTTTTTGACCAACAATGTGATTCTGACCTTTCAATTTGGATATTGCTCAAAACTAATTGAATTCACTCCCAAATGGTGGTTTATGCTTAAATAACCCTTTTGTAAGCATAATAACACGTTTCCATTGAAAGAAACAGAAATATTCACATGTCAAGTTTTTATGCGTGCAAAATGCTTTTCAGAGCGAGAGAAGCACTTTTTGACCAACAATGTGATTTTTACCTTACAATGTTGATATTGCTCAAAACTAATGGAATTCACTCCCAAATGGTGGTTTATGCTTAAATAACCCTTTTGTAAGCATAATAACACGTTTCCATTGAAAGAAACAGAAATATTCACATGTCAAGTTTTTATGCGTGCAAAATGCTTTTCAGAGCGAGAGAAGCACTTTTTGACCAACAATGTGATTCTGACCTTTCAATTTTGATATTGCTCAAAACTAATGGAATTCACTCTCAAATGGTGGTTTATGCTTAAATAACCCTTTTGTAAGCATAATAACACGTTTCCATTGAAAGAAACAGAAATATTCACATGTCAAGTTTTTATGCGTGCAAAATGCTTTTCAGAGCGAGAGAAGCACTTTTTGACCAACAATGTGATTCTGACCTTTCAATTTTGATATTGCTCAAAACTAATGGAATTCACTCCCAAATGGTGGTTTATGCTTAAATAACCCTTTTGTAAGCATAATAACACGTTTCCATTGAAAGAAACATAAATATTCACATGTCAAGTTTTTATGTGTGCAAAATGCTTTTCAGAGCGAGAGAAGCACTTTTTGACCAACAATGTGATTCTGACCTTTCAATTTTGATATTGCTCAAAACTAATGGAATTCACTCCCAAATGGTGGTTTATGCTTAAATAACCCTTTTGTAAGCATAATAACACGTTTCCATTGAAAGAAACAGAAATATTCACATGTCAAGTTTTTATGCGTGCAAAATGCTTTTCAGAGCGAGAGAAGCACTTTTTGACCAACAATGTGATTCTGACCTTTCAATTTTGATATTGCTCAAAACTAATGGAATTCACTCCCAAATGGTGGTTTATGCTTAAATAACCCTTTTTTAAGCATAAAAACACGTTTCCATTGAAAGTAACAGAAATATTCACATGTCAAGTTTTTATGTGTGCAAAATGCTTTTCAGAGCGAGAGAAGCACTTTTTGACCAACAATGTGATTCTGACCTTTCAATTTGGATATTGCTCAAAACTAATGGAATTCACTCCCAAATGGTGGTTTATGCTTAAATAACCCTTTTGTAAGCATAATAACACGTTTCCATTGAAAGAAACAGAAATATTCACATGTCAAGTTTTTATGCGTGCAAAATTCTTTTCAGAGCGAGAGAAGCACTTTTTGACCAACAATGTGATTTTTACCTTACAATGTTGATATTGCTCAAAACTAATGGAATTCACTCTCAAATGGTGGTTTATGCTTAAATAACCCTTTTGTAAGCATAATAACACGTTTCCATTGAAAGAAACAGAAATATTCACATGTCAAGTTTTTATGCGTGCAAAATGCTTTTCAGAGCGAGAGAAGCACTTTTTGACCAACAATGTGATTCTGACCTTTCAATTTTGATATTGCTCAAAACTAATGGAATTCACTCCCAAATGGTGGTTTATGCTTAAATAACCCTTTTGTAAGCATAATAACACGTTTCCATTGAAAGAAACAGAAATATTCACATGTCAAGTTTTTATGTGTGCAAAATGCTTTTCAGAGCGAGAGAAGCACTTTTTGACCAAGAATGTGATTCTGACCTTTCAATTTTGATATTGCTCAAAACTAATGGAATTCACTCCCAAATGGTGGTTTATGCTTAAATAACCCTTTTGTAAGCATAATAACACGTTTCCATTGAAAGAAACAGAAATATTCACATGTCAAGTTTTTATGCGTGCAAAATGCTTTTCAGAGCGAGAGAAGCAATTTTTGACCAACAATGTGATTCTGACCTTTCAATTTTGATATTGCTCAAAACTAATGGAATTCACTCCCAAATGGTGGTTTATGCTTAAATAACCCTTTTTTAAGCATAAAAACACGTTTCCATTGAAAGTAACAGAAATATTCACATGTCAAGTTTTTATGTGTGCAAAATGCTTTTCAGAGCGAGAGAAGCACTTTTTGACCAACAATGTGATTCTGACCTTTCAATTTGGATATTGCTCAAAACTAATTGAATTCACTCCCAAATGGTGGTTTATGCTTAAATAACCCTTTTGTAAGCATAATAACACGTTTCCATTGAAAGAAACAGAAATATTCACATGTCAAGTTTTTATGCGTGCAAAATGCTTTTCAGAGCGAGAGAAGCACTTTTTGACCAACAATGTGATTTTTACCTTACAATGTTGATATTGCTCAAAACTAATGGAATTCACTCTCAAATGGTGGTTTATGCTTAAATAACCCTTTTGTAAGCATAATAACACGTTTCCATTGAAAGAAACAGAAATATTCACATGTCAAGTTTTTATGCGTGCAAAATGCTTTTCAGAGCGAGAGAAGCACTTTTTGACCAACAATGTGATTCTGACCTTTCAATTTTGATATTGCTCAAAACTAATGGAATTCACTCCCAAATGGTGGTTTATGCTTAAATAACCCTTTTGTAAGCATAATAACACGTTTCCATTGAAAGTAACAGAAATATTCACATGTCAAGTTTTTATGTGTGCAAAATGCTTTTCAGAGCGAGAGAAGCACTTTTTGACCAACAATGTGATTCTGACCTTTCAATTTTGATATTGCTCAAAACTAATGGAATTCACTCCCAAATGGTGGTTTATGCTTAAATAACCCTTTTGTAAGCATAATAACACGTTTCCATTGAAAGTAACAGAAATATTCACATGTCAAGTTTTTATGTGTGCAAAATGCTTTTCAGAGCGAGAGAAGCACTTTTTGACCAACAATGTGATTCTGACCTTTCAATTTTGATATTGCTCAAAACTAATGGAATTCACTCCCAAATGGTGGTTTATGCTTAAATAACCCTTTTGTAAGCATAATAACACGTTTCCATTGAAAGAAACAGAAATATTCACATGTCAAGTTTTTATGCGTGCAAAATGCTTTTCAGAGCGAGAGAAGCACTTTTTGACCAACAATGTGATTCTGACCTTTCAATTTTGATATTGCTCAAAACTAATGGAATTCACTCTCAAATGGTGGTTTATGCTTAAATAACCCTTTTGTAAGCATAATAACACGTTTCCATTGAAAGAAACAGAAATATTCACATGTCAAGTTTTTATGCGTGCAAAATGCTTTTCAGAGCGAGAGAAGCACTTTTTGACCAACAATGTGATTCTGACCTTTCAATTTTGATATTGCTCAAAACTAATGGAATTCACTCCCAAATGGTGGTTTATGCTTAAATAACCCTTTTGTAAGCATAATAACACGTTTCCATTGAAAGAAACATAAATATTCACATGTCAAGTTTTTATGTGTGCAAAATGCTTTTCAGAGCGAGAGAAGCACTTTTTGACCAACAATGTGATTCTGACCTTTCAATTTTGATATTGCTCAAAACTAATGGAATTCACTCCCAAATGGTGGTTTATGCTTAAATAACCCTTTTGTAAGCATAATAACACGTTTCCATTGAAAGAAACAGAAATATTCACATGTCAAGTTTTTATGCGTGCAAAATGCTTTTCAGAGCGAGAGAAGCACTTTTTGACCAACAATGTGATTCTGACCTTTCAATTTTGATATTGCTCAAAACTAATGGAATTCACTCCCAAATGGTGGTTTATGCTTAAATAACCCTTTTTTAAGCATAAAAACACGTTTCCATTGAAAGTAACAGAAATATTCACATGTCAAGTTTTTATGTGTGCAAAATGCTTTTCAGAGCGAGAGAAGCACTTTTTGACCAACAATGTGATTCTGACCTTTCAATTTGGATATTGCTCAAAACTAATGGAATTCACTCCCAAATGGTGGTTTATGCTTAAATAACCCTTTTGTAAGCATAATAACACGTTTCCATTGAAAGAAACAGAAATATTCACATGTCAAGTTTTTATGCGTGCAAAATTCTTTTCAGAGCGAGAGAAGCACTTTTTGACCAACAATGTGATTTTTACCTTACAATGTTGATATTGCTCAAAACTAATGGAATTCACTCTCAAATGGTGGTTTATGCTTAAATAACCCTTTTGTAAGCATAATAACACGTTTCCATTGAAAGAAACAGAAATATTCACATGTCAAGTTTTTATGCGTGCAAAATGCTTTTCAGAGCGAGAGAAGCACTTTTTGACCAACAATGTGATTCTGACCTTTCAATTTTGATATTGCTCAAAACTAATGGAATTCACTCCCAAATGGTTGTTTATGCTTAAATAACCCTTTTGTAAGCATAATAACACGTTTCCATTGAAAGAAACAGAAATATTCACATGTCAAGTTTTTATGCGTGCAAAATGCTTTTCAGAGCGAGAGAAGCACTTTTTGACCAACAATGTGATTCTGACCTTTCAATTTTGATATTGCTCAAAACTAATGGAATTCACTCCCAAATGGTGGTTTATGCTTAAATAACCCTTTTGTAAGCATAATAACACGTTTCCATTGAAAGAAACAGAAATATTCACATGTCAAGTTTTTATGCGTGCAAAATGCTTTTCAGAGCGAGAGAAGCACTTTTTGACCAACAATGTGATTCTGACCTTTCAATTTTGATATTGCTCAAAACTAATGGATTTCACTCCCAAATGGTGGTTTATGCTTAAATAACCCTTTTGTAAGCATAATAACACGTTTCCATTGAAAGAAACAGAAATATTCACATGTCAAGTTTTTATGTGTGCAAAATGCTTTTCAGAGCGAGAGAAGCACTTTTTGACCAACAATGTGATTCTGACCTTTCAATTTTGATATTGCTCAAAACTAATGGAATTCACTCCCAAATGGTGGTTTATGCTTAAATAACCCTTTTGTAAGCATAATAACACGTTTCCATTGAAAGAAACAGAAATATTCACATGTCAAGTTTTTATGCGTGCAAAATGCTTTTCAGAGCGAGAGAAGCACTTTTTGACCAACAATGTGATTTTTACCTTACAATGTTGATATTGCTCAAAACTAATGGAATTCACTCCCAAATGGTGGTTTATGCTTAAATAACCCTTTTGTAAGCATAAAAACACGTTTCCATTGAAAGTAACAGAAATATTCACATGTCAAGTTTTTATGTGTGCAAAATGCTTTTCAGAGCGAGAGAAGCACTTTTTGACCAACAATGTGATTCTGACCTTTCAATTTTGATATTGCTCAAAACTAATGGAATTCACTCCCAAATGGTGGTTTATGCTTAAATAACCCTTTTGTAAGCATAATAACACGTTTCCATTGAAAGAAACAGAAATATTCACATGTCAAGTTTTTATGCGTGCAAAATGCTTTTCAGAGCGAGAGATGCACTTTTTGACCAACAATGTGATTTTTACCTTACAATGTTGATATTGCTCAAAACTAATGGAATTCACTCCCAAATGGTGGTTTATGCTTAAATAACTTTTTTAAGCATAATAACACGTTTCCATTGAAAGTAACAGAAATATTCACATGTCAAGTTTTTATGTGTGCAAAATGCTTTTCAGAGCGAGAGAAGCACTTTTTGACCAACAATGTGATTCTGACCTTTCAATTTTGATATTGCTCAAAACTAATGGAATTCACTCCCAAATGGTGGTTTATGCTTAAATAACCCTTTTGTAAGCATAATAACACGTTTCCATTGAAAGTAACAGAAATATTCACATGTCAAGTTTTTATGTGTGCAAAATGCTTTTCAGAGCGAGAGAAGCACTTTTTGACCAACAATGTGATTCTGACCTTTCAATTTTGATATTGCTCAAAACTAATGGAATTCACTTCCCAAATGGTGGTTTATGCTTAAATAACCCTTTTGTAAGCATAATAACACGTTTTCCATTGAAAGTAACAGAAATATTCACATGTCAAGTTTTTATGTGTGCAAAATGCTTTTCAGAGCGAGAGAAGCACTTTTTGACCAACAATGTGATTCTGACCTTTCAATTTTGATATTGCTCAAAACTAATGGAATTCACTCCCAAATGGTGGTTTATGCTTAAATAACCCTTTTGTAAGCATAATAACACGTTTCCATTGAAAGAAACAGAAATATTCACATGGCAAGTTTTATGCGTGCAAAATGCTTTTCAGAGCGGAGAGAAGCACTTTTTGACCAACAATGTGATTCTGACCTTTCAATTTTGATATTGCTCAAAACTAATGGAATTCACTCCCAAATGGTGGTTTATGCTTAAATAACCCTTTTTTAAGCATAAAAACACGTTTCCATTGAAAGTAACAGAAATATTCACATGTCAAGTTTTTATGTGTGCAAAATGCTTTTCAGAGCGAGAGAAGCACTTTTTGACCAACAATGTGATTCTGACCTTTCAATTTTTGATATTGCTCAAAACTAATGGAATTCACTCCCAAATGGTGGTTTATGCTTAAATAACCCTTTTGTAAGCATAATAACACGTTTCCATTGAAAGAAACAGAAATATTCACATGTCAAGTTTTTATGCGTGCAAATGCTTTTCAGAGCGAGAGAAGCACTTTTTGACCAACAATGTGATTTTTACCTTACAATGTTGATATTGCTCAAAACTAATGGAATTCACTCTCAAATGGTGGTTTATGCTTAAATAACCCTTTTGTAAGCTTAATAACACGTTTCCATTGAAAGAAACAGAAATATTCACATGTCAAGTTTTTTATGCGTGCAAAATGCTTTTCAGAGCGAGAGAAGCACTTTTTGACCAACAATGTGATTCTGACCTTTCAATTTTGATATTGCTCAAAACTAATGGAATTCACTCCCAAATGGTGGTTTATGCTTAAATAACCCTTTTGTAAGCATAATAACACGTTTCCATTGAAAGAAACAGAAATATTCACATGTCAAGTTTTTATGTGTGCAAAATGCTTTTCAGAGCGAGAGAAGCACTTTTTGACCAACAATGTGATTCTGACCTTTCAATTTTGATATTGCTCAAAACTAATGGAATTCACTCCCAAATGGTGGTTTATGCTTAAATAACCCTTTTGTAAGCATAATAACACGTTTCCATTGAAAGAAACAGAAATATTCACATGTCAAGTTTTTATGCGTGCAAAATGCTTTTCAGAGCGAGAGAAGCACTTTTTGACCAACAATGTGATTTTTACCTTACAATGTTGATATTGCTCAAAACTAATGGAATTCACTCTCAAATGGTGGTTTATGCTTAAATAACCCTTTTGTAAGCATAATAACACGTTTCCATTGAAAGAAACAGAATATTCACATGTCAAGTTTTTATGCGTGCAAAATGCTTTTCAGAGCGAGAGAAGCACTTTTTGACCAACAATGTGATTCTGACCTTTCAATTTTGATATTGCTCAAAACTAATGGAATTCACTCCCAATGGTGGTTTATGCTTAAATAACCCTTTTGTATGCATAATAACACGTTTCCATTGAAAGAAACAGAAATATTCACATGTCAAGTTTTTATGTGTGCAAAATGCTTTTCAGAGCGAGAGAAGCACTTTTTGACCAACAATGTGATTCTGACCTTTCAATTTTGATATTGCTCAAAACTAATGGAATTCACTCCCAAATGGTGGTTTATGCTTAAATAACCCTTTTGTAAGCATAATAACACGTTTCCATTGAAAGAAACAGAAATATTCACATGTCAAGTTTTTATGTGTGCAAAATGCTTTTCAGAGCGAGAGAAGCACTTTTTGACCAACAATGTGATTCTGACCTTTCAATTTTGATATTGCTCAAAACTAATGGAATTCACTCCCAAATGGTGGTTTATGCTTAAATAACCCTTTTGTAAGCATAATAACACGTTTCCATTGAAAGAAACAGAAATATTCACATGTCAAGTTTTTATGCGTGCAAAATGCTTTTCAGAGCGAGAGAAGCACTTTTTGACCAACAATGTGATTTTTACCTTACAATGTTGATATTGCTCAAAACTAATGGAATTCACTCCCAAATGGTGGTTTATGCTTAAATAACCCTTTTTTAAGCATAAAAACACGTTTCCATTGAAAGTAACAGAAATATTCACATGTCAAGTTTTTATGTGTGCAAAATGCTTTTCAGAGCGAGAGAAGCACTTTTTGACCAACAATGTGATTCTGACCTTTCAATTTTGATATTGCTCAAAACTAATGGAATTCACTCCCAAATGGTGGTTTATGCTTAAATAACCCTTTTGTAAGCATAATAACACGTTTCCATTGAAAGAAACAGAAATATTCACATGTCAAGTTTTTATGCGTGCAAAATGCTTTTCAGAGCGAGAGAAGCACTTTTTGACCAACAATGTGATTCTGACCTTTCAATTTTGATATTGCTCAAAACTAATGGAATTCACTCCCAAATGGTGGTTTATGCTTAAATAACCCTTTTGTAAGCATAATAACACGTTTCCATTGAAAGAAACAGAAATATTCACATGTCAAGTTTTTATGCGTGCAAAATGCTTTTCAGAGCGAGAGAAGCACTTTTTGACCAACAATGTGATTTTACCTTACAATGTTGATATTGCTCAAAACTAATGGAATTCACTCCCAAATGGTGGTTTATGCTTAAATAACCCTTTTTTAAGCATAATAACACGTTTCCATTGAAAGTAACAGAAATATTCACATGTCAAGTTTTTATGTGTGCAAAATGCTTTTCAGAGCGAGAGAAGCACTTTTTGACCAACAATGTGATTCTGACCTTCAATTTTTATATTGCTCAAAACTAATGGAATTCACTCCAAATGGTGGTTTATGCTTAAATAACCCTTTTGTAAGCATAATAACACGTTTCCATTGAAAGTAACAGAATATTCACATGTCAAGTTTTTATGTGTGCAAAATGCTTTTCAGAGCGAGAGAAGCACTTTTTGACCACAATGTGATTCTGACCTTTCAATTTTGATATTGCTCAAAAACTAATGGAATTCACTCCCAAATGGTGGTTTTATGCTTAAATAACCCTTTTGTAAGCATAATAACACGTTTCCATTGAAAGTAACAGAAATATTCACATGTCAAGTTTTTATGTGTGCAAAATGCTTTTCAGAGCGAGAGAAGCACTTTTTGACCAACAATGTGATTCTGACCTTTCAATTTTGATATTGCTCAAAACTAATGGAATTCACTCCCAAATGGTGGTTTATGCTTAAATAACCCTTTTGTAAGCATAATAACACGTTTCCATTGAAAGTAACAGAAATATTCACATGTCAAGTTTTTATGTGTGCAAAATGCTTTTCAGAGCGAGAGAAGCACTTTTTGACCAACAATGTGATTCTGACCTTTCAATTTTGATATTGCTCAAAACTAATGGAATTCACTCCCAAATGGTGGTTTATGCTTAAATAACCCTTTTGTAAGCATAATAACACGTTTCCATTGAAAGAAACAGAAATATTCACATGTCAAGTTTTTATGCGTGCAAAATGCTTTTCAGAGCGAGAGAAGCACTTTTTGACCAACAATGTGATTCTGACCTTTCAATTTGGATATTGCTCAAAACTAATGGAATTCACTCCCAAATGGTGGTTTATGCTTAAATAACCCTTTTGTAAGCATAATAACACGTTTCCATTGAAAGAAACAGAAATATTCACATGTCAAGTTTTTATGCGTGCAAAATGCTTTTCAGAGCGAGAGAAGCACTTTTTGACCAACAATGTGATTTTTACCTTACAATGTTGATATTGCTCAAAACTAATGGAATTCACTCTCAAATGGTGGTTTATGCTTAAATAACCCTTTTGTAAGCATAATAACACGTTTCCATTGAAAGAAACAGAAATATTCACATGTCAAGTTTTTATGCGTGCAAAATGCTTTTCAGAGCGAGAGAAGCACTTTTTGACCAACAATGTGATTCTGACCTTTCAATTTTGATATTGCTCAAAACTAATGGAATTCACTCCCAAATGGTGGTTTATGCTTAAATAACCCTTTTGTAAGCATAATAACACGTTTCCATTGAAAGTACAGAAATATTCACATGTCAAGTTTTTATGTGTGCAAAATGCTTTTCAGAGCGAGAGAAGCACTTTTTGACCAACAATGTGATTCTGACCTTTCAATTTTGATATTGCTCAAAACTAATGGAATTCACTCCCAAATGGTGGTTTATGCTTAAATAACCCTTTTGTAAGCATAATAACACGTTTCCCATTGAAAGTAACAGAAATATTCACATGTCAAGTTTTTATGTGTGCAAAATGCTTTTCAGAGCGAGAGAAGCACTTTTTGACCAACAATGTGATCTGACCTTTCAATTTTGATATTGCTCAAAACTAATGGAATTCACTCCCAAATGGTGGTTTATGCTTAAATAACCTTTTGTAAGCATAATAAACACGTTTCCATTGAAAGAAACAGAAATATTCACATGTCAAGTTTTTATGCGTGCAAAATGCTTTCAGAGCGAGAGAAGCACTTTTTGACCAACAATGTGATTCTGACCTTTCAATTTTGATATTGCTCAAAACTAATGGAATTCACTCTCAAATGGTGGTTTATGCTTAAATAACCCTTTTGTAAGCATAATAACACGTTTCCATTGAAAGTAACAGAAATATTCACATGTCAAGTTTTTATGTGTGCAAAATGCTTTTCAGAGCGAGAGAAGCACTTTTTGACCAACATGTGATTCTGACCTTTCAATTTTGATATTGCTCAAAACTAATGGAATTCACTCCCAAATGGTGGTTTATGCTTAAATAACCCTTTTGTAAGCATAATAACACGTTTCCATTGAAAGAAACAGAAATATTCACATGTCAAGTTTTTATGCGTGCAAAATGCTTTTCAGAGCGAGAGAAGCACTTTTTGACCAACAATGTGATTCTGACCTTTCAATTTTGATATTGCTCAAAACTAATGGAATTCACTCCCAAATGGTGGTTTATGCTTAAATAACCCTTTTTTAAGCATAAAAACACGTTTCCATTGAAAGTAACAGAAATATTCACATGTCAAGTTTTTATGTGTGCAAAATGCTTTTCAGAGCGAGAGAAGCACTTTTTGACCAACAATGTGATTCTGACCTTTCAATTTGGATATTGCTCAAAACTAATGGAATTCACTCCCAAATGGTGGTTTATGCTTAAATAACCCTTTTGTAAGCATAATAACACGTTTCCATTGAAAGAAACAGAAATATTCACATGTCAAGTTTTTATGCGTGCAAAATGCTTTTCAGAGCGAGAGAAGCACTTTTTGACCAACAATGTGATTTTTACCTTACAATGTTGATATTGCTCAAAACTAATGGAATTCACTCTCAATGGTGGTTTATGCTTAAATAACCCTTTTGTAAGCATAATAACACGTTTCCATTGAAAGAAACAGAAATATTCACATGTCAAGTTTTTATGCGTGCAAAATGCTTTTCAGAGCGAGAGAAGCACTTTTTGACCAACAATGTGATTCTGACCTTTCAATTTTGATATTGCTCAAAACTAATGGAATTCACTCCAAATGGTTGTTTATGCTTAAATAACCCTTTTGTAAGCATAATAACACGTTTCCATTGAAAGAAACAGAAATATTCACATGTCAAGTTTTTATGCGTGCAAAATGCTTTTCAGAGCGAGAGAAGCACTTTTTTGACCAACAATGTGATTCTGACCTTTCAATTTTGATATTGCTCAAAACTAATGGAATTCACTCCCAAATGGTGGTTTATGCTTAAATAACCCTTTTGTAAGCATAATAACACGTTTCCATTGAAAGAAACAGAAATATTCACATGTCAAGTTTTTATGCGTGCAAAATGCTTTTCAGAGCGAGAGAAGCACTTTTTGACCAACAATGTGATTCTGACCTTTCAATTTTGATATTGCTCAAAACTAATGGATTTCACTCCCAAATGGTGGTTTATGCTTAAATAACCCTTTTGTAAGCATAATAACACGTTTCCATTGAAAGAAACAGAAATATTCACATGTCAAGTTTTTATGTGTGCAAAATGCTTTTCAGAGCGAGAGAAGCACTTTTTGACCAACAATGTGATTCTGACCTTTCAATTTTGATATTGCTCAAGAACTAATGGAATTCACTCCCAATGGTGGTTTATGCTTAAATAACCCTTTTGTAAGCATAACAACACGTTTCCATTGAAAGAAACAGAAATATTCACATGTCAAGTTTTTATGTGTGCAAAATGCTTTTCAGAGCGAGAGAAGCACTTTTTGACCAACAATGTGATTCTGACCTTTCAATTTTGATATTGCTCAAAACTAATGGAATTCACTCCCAAATGGTGGTTTATGCTTAAATAACCCTTTTGTAAGCATAATAACACGTTTCCATTGAAAGTAACAGAAATATTCACATGTCAAGTTTTTATGTGTGCAAAATGCTTTTCAGAGCGAGAGAAGCACTTTTTGACCAACAATGTGATTCTGACCTTTCAATTTTGATATTGCTCAAAACTAATGGAATTCACTCCCAAATGGTGGTTTATGCTTAAATAACCCTTTTGTAAGCATAATAACACGTTTCCATTGAAAGAAACAGAAATATTCACATGTCAAGTTTTATGCGTGCAAAATGCTTTTCAGAGCGAGAGAAGCACTTTTTGACCAACAATGTGATTCTGACCTTTCAATTTGGATATTGCTCAAAACTAATGGAATTCACTCCCAAATGGTGGTTTATGCTTAAATAACACCTTTTGTAAGCATAATAACACGTTTCCATTGAAAGTAACAGAAATATTCACATGTCAAGTTTTTATGCGTGCAAAATGCTTTTCAGAGCGAGAGAAGCACTTTTTGACCAACAATGTGATTTTTACCTTACAATGTTGATATTGCTCAAAACTAATGGAATTCACTCTCAAATGGTGGTTTATGCTTAAATAACCCTTTTGTAAGCATAATAACACGTTTCCATTGAAAGAAACAGAAATATTCACATGTCAAGTTTTTATGTGTGCAAAATGCTTTTCAGAGCGAGAGAAGCACTTTTTGACCAACAATGTGATTCTGACCTTTCAATTTTGATATTGCTCAAAACTAATGGAATTCACTCCCAAATGGTGGTTTATGCTTAAATAACCCTTTTGTAAGCATAATAACACGTTTCCATTGAAAGTAACAGAAATATTCACATGTCAAGTTTTTCTGTGTGCAAAATGCTTTTCAGAGCGAGAGAAGCACTTTTTGACCAACAATGTGATTCTGACCTTTCAATTTTGATATTGCTCAAAAACTAATGGAATTCACTCCCAAATGGTGGTTTATGCTTAAATAACCCTTTTGTAAGCATAATAACACGTTTCCATTGAAAGTAACAGAAATATTCACATGTCAAGTTTTTATGTGTGCAAAATGCTTTTCAGAGCGAGAGAAGCACTTTTTGACCAACAATGTGATTCTGACCTTTCAATTTTGATATTGCTCAAAACTAATGGAATTCACTCCCAAATGGTGGTTTATGCTTAAATAACCCTTTTGTAAGCATAATAACACGTTTCCATTGAAAGAAACAGAAATATTCACATGTCAAGTTTTTATGCGTGCAAAATGCTTTTCAGAGCGAGAGAAGCACTTTTTGACCAACAATGTGATTCTGACCATTCAATTTTGATATTGCTCAAAACTAATGGAATTCACTCTCAAATGGTGGTTTATGCTTAAATAACCCTTTTGTAAGCATAATAACACGTTTCCATTGAAAGAAACAGGAAATATTCACATGTCAAGTTTTTATGCGTGCAAAATGCTTTTCAGAGCGAGAGAAGCACTTTTTGGACCAACAATGTGATTCTGACCTTTCAATTTTGATATTGCTCAAAACTAATGGAATTCACTTCCCAAATGGTGGTTTATGCTTAAATAACCCTTTTGTAAGCATAATAACACGTTTCCCATTGAAAGAAACATAAATATTCACATGTCAAGTTTTTATGTGTGCAAAATGCTTTTCAGAGCGAGAGAAGCACTTTTTGACCAACAATGTGATTCTGACCTTTCAATTTTGATATTGCTCAAAACTAATGGAATTCACTCCCAAATGGTGGTTTATGCTTAAATAACCCTTTTGTAAGCATAATAACACGTTTCCATTGAAAGAAACAGAAATATTCACATGTCAAGTTTTTATGCGTGCAAAATGCTTTTCAGAGCGAGAGAAGCACTTTTTGACCAACAATGTGATTCTGACCTTTCAATTTGATATTGCTCAAAAACTAATGGAATTCACTCCCAAATGGTGGTTTATGCTTAAATAACCCTTTTTTAAGCATAAAAACACGTTTCCATTGAAAGTAACAGAAATATTCACATGTCAAGTTTTTATGTGTGCAAAATGCTTTTCAGAGCGAGAGAAGCACTTTTTGACCAACAATGTGATTCTGACCTTTCAATTTGGATATTGCTCAAAACTAATGGAATTCACTCCCAAATGGTGGTTTATGCTTAAATAACCCTTTTGTAAGCATAATAACACGTTTCCATTGAAAGAAACAGAAATATTCACATGTTCAAGTTTTTATGCGTGCAAAATGCTTTTCAGAGCGAGAGAAGCACTTTTTGACCAACAATGTGATTTTTTACCTTACAATGTTGATATTGCTCAAAACTAATGGAATTCACTCTCAAATGGTGGTTTATGCTTAAATAACCCTTTTGTAAGCATAATAACACGTTTCCATTGAAAGAAACAGAAATATTCACATGTCAAGTTTTTATGCGTGCAAAATGCTTTTCAGAGCGAGAGAAGCACTTTTTGACCAACAATGTGATTCTGACCTTTCAATTTTGATATTGCTCAAAACTAATGGAATTCACTCCCAAATGGTTGTTTATGCTTAATAACCCTTTTGTAAGCATAATAACACGTTTCCATTGGAAAGAAACAGAAATATTCACATGTCAAGTTTTTATGCGTGCAAAATGCTTTTCAGAGCGAGAGAAGCACTTTTTGACCAACAATGTGATTCTGACCTTTCAATTTTGATATTGCTCAAAACTAATGGAATTCACTCCCAAATGGTGGTTTATGCTTAAATAACCCTTTTGTAAGCATAATAACACGTTTCCATTGAAAGAAACAGAAAATATTCACATGTCAAGTTTTTATGCGTGCAAAATGCTTTTCAGAGCGAGAGAAGCACTTTTTGACCAACAATGTGATTCTGACCTTTCAATTTTGATATTGCTCAAAACTAATGGATTTCACTCCCAAATGGTGGTTTATGCTTAAATAACCCTTTTGTAAGCATAATAACACGTTTCCATTGAAAGAAACAGAAATATTCACATGTCAAGTTTTTATGTGTGCAAAATGCTTTTCAGAGCGAGAGAAGCACTTTTTGACCAACAATGTGATTCTGACCTTTCAATTTTGATATTGCTCAAAACTAATGAATTCACTCCCAAATGGTGGTTTATGCTTAAATAACCCTTTTGTAAGCATAACAACACGTTTCCATTGAAAGAAACAGAAATATTCACATGTCAAGTTTTTATGTGTGCAAAATGCTTTCAGAGCGAGAGAAGCACTTTTTGACCAACAATGTGATTCTGACCTTTCAATTTTGATATTGCTCAAAACTAATGGAATTCACTCCCAATGGTGGTTTATGCTTAAATAACCCCCCTTTTGTAAGCATAATAACACGTTTCCATTGAAAGAAACAGAAATATTCACATGTCAAGTTTTTATGCGTGCAAAATGCTTTTCAGAGCGAGAGAAGCACTTTTTGACCAACAATGTGATTTTTACCTTACAATGTTGATATTGCTCAAAACTAATGGAATTCACTCCCAAATGGTGGTTTATGCTTAAATAACCCTTTTTTAAGCATAAAAACACGTTTCCATTGAAAGTAACAGAAATATTCACATGTCAAGTTTTTATGTGTGCAAAATGCTTTTCAGAGCGAGAGAAGCACTTTTTGACCAACAATGTGATTCTGACCTTTCAATTTTGATATTGCTCAAAACTAATGGAATTCACTCCCAAATGGTGGTTTATGCTTAAATAACCCTTTTGTAAGCATAATAACACGTTTCCATTGAAAGAAACAGAAATATTCACATGTCAAGTTTTTATGCGTGCAAAATGCTTTTCAGAGCGAGAGAAGCACTTTTTGACCAACAATGTGATTTTACCTTTACAATGTTGATATTGCTCAAAACTAATGGAATTCACTCCCAAATGGTGGTTTATGCTTAAATAACCCTTTTTAAGCATAATAACACGTTTCCATTGAAAGTAACAGAAATATTCACATGTCAAGTTTTTATGTGTGCAAAATGCTTTTCAGAGCGAGAGAAGCACTTTTTGGACCAACAATGTGATTCTGACCTTTCAATTTTGATATTGCTCAAAACTAATGGAATTCACTCCCAAATGGTGGTTTATGCTTAAATAACCCTTTTGTAAGCATAATAACACGTTTCCATTGAAAGTAACAGAAATATTCACATGTCAAGTTTTTATGTGTGCAAAATGCTTTTCAGAGCGAGAGAAGCACTTTTTGACCAACAATGTGATTCTGACCTTTCAATTTGATATTGCTCAAAACTAATGGATTCACTCCCAAATGGTGGTTTATGCTTAAATAACCCTTTTGTAAGCATAATAACACGTTTCATTGAAAGTAACAGAAATATTCACATGTCAAGTTTTTATGTGTGCAAAATGCTTTTTCAGAGCGAGAGAAGCACTTTTTGACCAACAATGTGATTCTGACCTTTCAATTTTGATATTGCTCAAAACTAATGGAATTCACTCCCAAATGGTGGTTTATGCTTAAATAACCCTTTTGTAAGCATAATAACACGTTTCCATTGAAAGAAACAGAAATATTCACATGTCAAGTTTTTATGCGTGCAAAATGCTTTTCAGAGCGAGAGAAGCACGTTTTGACCAACAATGTGATTCTGACCTTTCAATTTTGATATTGCTCCAAACTAATGGAATTCACTCCCAAATGGTGGTTTATGCTTAAATAACCCTTTTGTAAGCATAATAACACGTTTCCATTGAAAGAAACAGAATATTCACATGTCAAGTTTTTATGTGTGCAAAATGCTTTCAGAGCGAGAGAAGCACTTTTTTGACCAACATGTGATTCTGACCTTTCAATTTTGATATTGCTCAAACTAATGGAATTCACTCCCAAATGGTGGTTTATGCTTAAATAACCCTTTTGTAAGCATAATAACACGTTTCCATTGAAGAAACAGAATATTCACATGTCAAGTTTTTATGCGAGCAAAATGCTTTTCAGAGCGAGAGAAGCACTTTTTGACCAACAATGTGATTTTTACCTTACAATGTTGATATTGCTCAAAACTAATGGAATTCACTCTCAAATGGTGGTTTATGCTTAAATAACCCTTTTGTAAGCATAATAACACGTTTCCATTGAAAGAAACAGAAATATTCACATGTCAAGTTTTTATGCGTGCAAAATGCTTTTCAGAGCGAGAGAAGCACTTTTGACCAACAATGTGATTCTGACCTTTCAATTTTGATATTGCTCAAAACTAATGGAATTCACTCCCAAATGGTGGTTTATGCTTAAATAACCCCTTTTGTAAGCATAATAACACGTTTCCATTGAAAGAAACAGAAATATTCACATGTCAAGTTTTAATGTGTGCAAAATGCTTTTCAGAGCGAGAGAAGCACTTTTTGACCAACAATGTGATTCTGACCTTTCAATTTTGATATTGCTCAAAACTAATGGAATTCACTCCCAAATGTGGTTTATGCTTAAATAACCCTTTTGTAAGCATAATAACACGTTTCCATTGAAAGAAACAGAAATATTCACATGTCAAGTTTTTATGCGTGCAAAATGCTTTTCAGAGCGAGAGAAGCACTTTTTGACCACAATGTGATTTTTACCTTACAATGTTGATATTGCTCAAAACCTAATGGAATTCACTCCCAAATGGTGGTTTATGCTTAAATAACC